>NW_026576772.1:0-70285 GCF_028641065.1 Leucoraja erinaceus | reverse complement strand
GAGTTCATGAATACCGATTTGTGATCCACTGGTACGACACACGCTCATAACACAGTAACAATCAATATCGAAGACCGTGATGCGTATTTTTTCCTCACTCTCCATTCTAGATGTCTACCCCTATTCGTAAACTGTGGGCCCTGGTTATGGATTCCCCAAACGATGGGAACATGTTTCCTGCTTTAGGCTGTCACAATCCCTTAATAATCGCAGATGTTTCAATAGGATCCTATCTCATCATTCCAATTCCAGTGTTACACGCCCAGTCGCTCCATTGTTTCAACATATGACAGTCCCGCCATCCCGGGAATTAACCTCGTGAACCTATCTCAATAGCACTCCCTCAATAGCAATAGCAAGAATGTCCTTCCTCAAATTTGGGGACCAAAACTGCGCACAACATTCCAGGCATGGACTCACTAGGGCCCCGTACAACTGTAGAAATAACTCTTTGCTCCAAAAATCAATTCCTCTTGTTATGAAGGCCAAGTTGCTATTGGCTTTCTTCACTGCCTGATGTGCCTGCATACTTACTTTCACCGAGATCACGTTGTACTTCCCCTTTTCCTAACATATAATAATCTGCTTTTCTGTTCTTGCCTCCAAAGTGGATATTATCAAATTTATCCACATTAAACTGCATATGTCATTCATCTGCCCACTCATCCAAGTCACCTTGCATCCATACTTAGCAAATCCATGCTGACTCGGACTGATCCTGTTATTGCGATACAAATATGCTGCTATTTCATCTTTTATAATTGACGCCAGCATCTTCCCCACCACCGATGTGAGGCTAACTGGTCTATAATTCCATTTCTCTCTCCCTCCTTTCTTATAAAGTGGGCTATCATTAGCTACCCTCCAATCCACAGGAACTGATCCTGAATCTATAGAACATTGGAAAATGATCATCAATGCATCCATGATTTCTGGGGTGCAGACCATCAGGCCCAGGCGATTTGTCAGACTTCAATCCCACCAGTCTACCCAACACCATTTCCTGCCTAATGTGGATTTCCCTCACTTCCTCCGTCACCCCAAAAGAAGGTGGGTAAGCTCAGTGTTGATTGGCCCAAAAGATGGGTAGTGAGGGAAACTTTAATGCATAAGAATGTGATAGAGGTGTTTGACAGGAATTTTAGCAGATGGGGATATAAATATCTAAAAATTGAGTTAAACAGTATAAATGGCAGTTTACAGGTAGGAACAGTGTTGGACGCACTGATTAACATTGATAACCACTGGAAGTAGCGCCGTTTCAAGTGTCTCCCCATAAAGGTTGACCCCACGTTCACCAAATAGACCTATATATGCAAGTGGACTATTTGCATACACTCAATATTGCAACCTTTTGAGAAGTAAGGATAGAGTTTCTCAGATAATTTGTCCCTGAAAGTGTACAGATGTGACATGTCATCGGCATTGTACAGTGTCACCTGGCCAGCCTCATAGTTCAAGTACATGCCCAATCTCTGGGGTTTGACTGGAACAGGGAGAGCAGTACGTGGTGAAGACATAGTGGTATATTCCTCTCCCAGACGCCACAATACCCAGGCACCGGATTTTGGTTCCGGTGTGAACTCCGCTTTCCTCAGTACCGATGCTTTTACCACTCCCACACTCCACATGGTGTTCCTTCCGACCTCGACCTCCCAGTAGTGGCTCCCAGTATTGAAGCCCTGAGATGCCAGGACACCGTGCCACTGCACAAATCGCTCTAGTTTTTAAGGGACCTTCTGTTTAGCACCAGGTCTGATGGCTGTCAGGTCACTGGACAGGATGAGTCTCGGATGCGCAGTGTCCGGATTCAGCTTCAGTTTGATTGGGACTGAAGAAGGAAAAAAAAGTCCGGATGGTGAATCCACGCGATTTGCCAATCAAACATTTTGACACATTCACTGGTTGGTCAATATACATTCATGCGCAGTAAACGAAAATGTAAACATAAACTGCAGATGCTGGATATCTAAAATAAAAGTGGATATGTTACAAGATGCTGTTTCCTTTTTGCTTAGTTCTGAACACATGCCAGAGAATTGAAACATTATCTGTTGTATCTTTAGATTAGTTTAGTTTGGAGTATTTGAGGCCAGTTCATTGGGTATATTTAAGAGGAAGTTAGATGTGGCCCTTGTGGCTAAATGGGACAGGGGGTATGGAGAGAAGGCAGGTACAGGATACTGAGTTGGATGATTAGCCATGATCATATTGGAAGGCGGTGCAGGATCGAAGGGCCGAATGGCCTACTCCTGCACAGATGAGCGTTTGAAGGTACTGGGCTGGTGCGCGATGGTGTTTAGAAGGATGAGGGGAGACTTTATTGAAACTGACCGAACAGTGAAAGGCCTGGATTGAGTGGATATGAAGACGATGTTTCCACGAGTGGGAGGGTCTAGGACCAGAGGGCACAGCATCGGAATAAAAGACATACAGCAACTTTTGTTAGGAGATGAGGGGGGATTTCTTTAGTCAGAGGTTGCTGAATCTGTGGAATTAAATTCCACAGCCAGCCACGGAGGGCAAGTCATCGGGCATTTCTAATTCGGATATTGACAGGTTTGTGATTAGTAATGGTGGAAACGTTATGGGGAGAAGGCGGGAGAACGGGGTTGAGAGAGAAAGATAGATCAGCCATGATTGAATGGCCGAGTAGACTCGTTCTGCTAAATTGCCTAATTCTACTTCCAATACTCATTAATGTATGAATTGATGAAAACTCAACCATACACATACACGAGTCTACACACACGTACACACACACTCACACTCACATACACACGCGCGCGCAACCATACATATACACGAAGCTACACACACACACACACACACACACACTCTCCTCTCTCTCTCTACTCTCTCTCTCTCTCTCTCTCTATCTCTCTCTCTCTCTCTCTCCCTCCCTCAATATCTCTCTACACACACACACACACACACACACACACACACACACGCACGCACACACACACAAACACACGTGCACACACACTCACATGCAGTGATCTCTCTCTCTCTGTCTCTCATTCTCTCCCCCCCACACAGAGACACAGAGTGTGTGTGGGGGTGGGACACACACACACACAGACAGACACACACACACACACACACACACACACACACACACACACACACACACACACACACACACACACACACACACACACACACACACACACACACACACACACACACACACACACACACACACACACACACACACACACACACGCGGTGTGGGGGGGGTGGTTAGTTGCTAGATTGCCAGTTTCGGCGAGGGTGGTGGAGGAAGGGTCGTCATCCTACTGACCAATGACATTAGTTCTGTTACTTTTTATATAGTTATTTAAAAGTTTGACTCATGCACGTTAATTTCATAGGGTGCCTGAAATCAGGAACGCACTGCTTCAGTGGGTGGTGGAGACAGAGGCTCTCGCGCCATTTTAGAGGTATCCAAACAAATATTTCAATCTTGGACTAAGGCATGGATCAAGGTACACACAACGTAGACACAAAAGAATGAAGAGCCTGAAATGTGGAACCAGAACCAAGTGCTGCATGAACTCGGCAGGCGGGACCGTATATGTCAGGAAAATGGGCCTTCCAGTACATCTGGGAGATTGCTTGCGTCCTCCTTAGTGAAGACAGATACGAAGTAACTATTCAACTCTTCTGCCATTTCCTTGTTGCCCATAATAATTTCGCCCGTGTCTGCCTTCATGGGACCCACATTTGACTTTGCTACTGTTTTTTCCCTTAACATACCTAAAGCAGCTTTTGCTGTCCGTCTTTATATTCCTGGACAGCTTCCCTTCGTACTTCATCTTTTCAGCCCGTGTTGCCCGTTTTGCTTTATTCTGTTGTCCTATGAAAGTTTCCCAATCCTCTGGCTTCCGGCTACTCATTGCTGTGTTATACATCTTTTCTTTTAGTTTTATTATATCCCTAACTTCTCTTGTCAGCCATGGTTGCCTCTAACTCCCTTTAGAATCTTTCTTCCTTTTAGGAATGCGATGATCCTGCGTCTTCTGGATTATGCCCAGAAATTCTTGCCATTGCTGTTCCACCGTCATTCCTGCTAGGATCGCTTTCCAGTCTACCTTGGCCAGCTCCCGTCTTATGCCTTCATAGTCCCCTTTGTTCAACTGCATCACTGACACTTCCGATTTAACCTTCTCCTTCTCAAATTGCAGATTAAAACTAATCATGAGTTCAGTGTTATTCACAGCTCAAGTAGACAAGTAGACCGAGAGTCGCAACCTCTCGCTACCCCCATCTTGCAGAGAACTGAGGCACCTCCACACTTCCGGGTTTTATTGTCCCTCCGGAAGGGGCGTGGCCTTCATGGCGTGATTGACAAGAAAGAGAATCGCAACATTTTTTTAAACGTTAATAAGTCTTTTATTTTTCATCGATGGGAAAAATCCTCTGGCCCAGCACAGCGGAGGGGAACTCTGAGCAAGATGGCCATAAATCACAGCCGTAAGTGGTAGCGTATTTCCTAAAATCAATATACAGTGCAACACGCAATGGTCAAGATCAATTTTAATTATATAGATATCTTCAGTAAGCCTGCGATTCTACCCCAATCTACATACAAAAGTAGGCTATGTTTATAAAACTAGGTATTCTTCTTGGTCAAAACACAAGGTTTAATCAAGCACTGAGCAATCTCGAATGAAAAGTTTATCTTCTATGGACCACTCGTGACCCATGATTTACTGGGTGCTTCTAATTGAGCCCAAGCATTTTCCTAAACATCTAACTGTTTCTAAGCCAGCGGTGCTGTGAGCAGACGTGGTGCTGTTAGCAGACAACTCCATCTTTACTGCAAAGCCTCTTGGTTAACCCTTACATTACATTCAACCCCTGGTCTACAAAACCCATCTACCTACTGGTCACTGAGTGCCCAAGTTAAAGCAGGAATAGTAGAAGGGTCAGTGCCACTCCCTGACAGTTCCCGACAGTCGCCCCACAATATCAGTCCATGGTCAGAAGATTGATGTCCTTCCTGTGTTGGCCTCTCTCCAGGAACACGCCGATCACTGGTGTGGGACATTTCCATCCTTGGAAAATGTTTCTGATTGTCTACCTTATCTATGCGTCTAATCATTGTATATACTTCTCTCAAGTCTTCCCTCAACCTCTGACGTTTCAGAGAAGACAATCTAAATCTATTCAACCTCTCCCTGTATCTGAAACCTTCTAATCCTGTCAGCATTCTGGTAAACATGTTCTGTACCCTACCCAAAGCCCCCACAGCTTCCCTGTAATGGGGCGACCAGAACTGCACGCACTACTCCAAACAGCAGTGCTTTGGCAGGATAGATTAGAGGGCTCGTCTAGGGAGGCTATTTGGGTGGAACTGACAAATGGGAACGGGGTAGCAACACTTGTAGGGGTGTATTATAGACCGCCAAAGGGGGAGCGAGAATTGGAAGAGCAAACATGTAAGGAGATTGCAGATATTAGTAGTAAGCACAAGGTAGTGATTGTGGGAGATTTCAATTTTCCACACATAGACTGGGAAACACATTCTGTAAATGGGCTGGATGGGTTGGAGTTTGTAAAATGTGTGCAGGATAGTTTTTTGCAGCAATACATAGAAGTACCTACTAGAGAAGGGACGGTGCTGGACCTCCTGTTAGGAAATGAGACAGGTCAGGTGGCAGTTGGGGAACAGTTCGGGACCAGTGATCACAATACCATTAGTTTCAATATAATTATGGAGAGGGTCAGAACTGGACCTAGGGTTGAGATTTTTGTTTGGAGAAAGGCTAACTTTGAGGAGATGCGAAAGGATTTAAAAGGAGTAAATTGGGACAGTTTGTTTTATGGGAAAGATGCGGAAGAGAACTGGAGGACATTTAAAGGTGAAATTTTAAGAGTACAGAATTTTTATGTCCCTGTTCGGTTGAAAGGAAATAGTAAAAATTGTAAATTGCCATGGTTTTCAAGGGAAATTGGACACTTGGTTCGGTAAAAAGAGAGAGATCTGCAATAATTATAGGCAGCATGGAGTAAATGAGGTGCTTGAGGAGTATAAAGAATGTAAAAAGAATCTTAAGAAAGAAATTAGAAAAGCTAAAAGAAGATATGAGGTTGCTTTGGCAGGTAAGGTGAAAGTAAATACAAAGGGTTTCTACAGCTATATTAATAGCAAAAGGATAACGAGGGATGAAATTGGCCCATTAGAGAGTCAGAGTGGACAGCTATCTGCAGAGCCAAAAGAGATGGGTGAGATATTGAACAATTTCTTTTTTTCGGTATTCACCAAGGAGAAGGATATTGAATTATGTGAGGTAAGGGAAACAAGTAGAGTAGCTATGGAAACTGTGAGATTCAAAGAAGAGGAAGTACTGACACTTTTGAGAAATATAAAAGTGGATAAGTCTCCAGGTCCGGACAGGATATTCCCTAGGACATTGAGGGAAGTTAGTGTAGAAATAGCAGGGGCTATGACAGAAATATTTCAAATGTCATTAGAAACGGGAATAGTGCCGGAGGATTGGCGTACTGCGCATGTTGTTCCATTGTTTAAAAATGTGTCTAAGAGTAAACCTAGCAATTATAGACCTTGAGTTTATAGATTATAGATTATAATTATAGATTATAGAGTTTGACGTCAGTGGTGGGCAAATTAATGGAAAGGATACTTAGAGATAATATATATAACCATCTGGATAAACAGGGTCTGATTAGGAACAGTCAACATGGAATTGTGCCTGGAAGGTCATGTTTGACTAATCTTCTTGAATTTTTTGAAGAGGTTACTCGGGAAATAGATGAGTGTAAAGCAGTGGATGTTGTGTATATGGACTTCAGTAAGGCCTTTGACAAGGTTCCTCACGGAAGGTTGGTTAAGGAGGTTCACTTGTTTGGTATTAATGGTGGAATAGCAAGATGGATTCAACAGTGGCTGAATGGGAGATGCCAGAGAGTAATAGTGGATGGTTGTTTGTCAGGTTGGAGGCCAGTGACTAGTGGGGTGCCACAGGGATCTGTGTTGGGTCCACTGTTGTTTGTCATGTACATCAATGATCTAGATGATGGTGTGGTAAATTGGATTAGTAAGAATGCAGATGATACTAAGATAGGTGGGGTTGTGGATAATGAAGTAGATTTTAAAAGTCTACAGAGAGATTTATGCCAGTTGGAAGAGTGGGCTGAAATATGGCAGATGGAGTTTAATGCTGATAAGTGTGAGGTGCTACATCTTGGCAGGACACATCAAAATAGGACGTACATGGTAAATGTTAGGAAATTGAATAATGCAGGTGAACAGAGGGATCTGGGAATAACTGTGCACAGTTCCCAGAAAGTGGAATCTCATGTGGTAAAGAAAGCTTTTGGTGTGCTGGCCTTTATAAATCAGAGCATTGAGTATAGAAGTTGGGATGTAATGTTAACATTTTACAAGGCATTGGTGAGGCCAATTCTGGGAGTATGGTCGCCTAATTATAGGAAGGATGTCAACAAAATAGAGAGAGCACAGAGGAGATTTACTAGAATGTTGCCTGGGTTTCAGCAACTAAATTACAGAGAAAGGTTGACCAAGTTAGGGCTTTATTCTTTGGAGCGCAGAAGGTTAAGGGAATCCCTGATAGAGGTCTTTAAAATGATGAGAGGGATAGACAGAGTTGAGGTGGATAAGCTTTTCCCACTGAGAGTATGGAAGATTCAAACAAGGGGACATGACTTGAGAATTAAGGGACAGAAGTTTAGGGGTAACATGAGGGGGAACTTCTTTACTCAGAGTGTGGTGGCTGTGTGGAATGAGCTTCCCGTGAAGGTGGTGGAGGCAGTTTCATTTTTATCATTTAAAAATAAATTGGATAGTTATATGGACGGGAAAGGAATGGGGGGTTATGTTCTGAGCGCAGGTATATGGGACGAGGGGAGAATACGTGTTCGGCACGGACTAGAAGGGTCGAGATGGCCTGTTTCCGTGCTGTAATTGTTATATCGTTATATGGTTATAAATGTGGCCTCACCAAAGGCCGATGGATCTGCATCATGACGTCCAGACTCTTATATTCATTTCCCCTTGTTAGACTAGATATGGGAAATTGCCCCGTCCATTCATTCTATCCGCTGCACCACCGGAATCTAAAACAGCGTCTTCCTCTAGGTGTTCATGCTTCTGACCCATACCTCCACAAGCTCCGGCATTCCTTATCGCTATCCATCGTGGCCATTGGAGATTGGCTCTGGAAGTGATGCGGTACAATGCTGAGAACTATATTCTGCTCACGGTCTCCTCCCTTTTACTTGAGTGGGCGGCACGGTGGCGCAGCGGTAGAGCCACTGCTTTATTGCGCCTGACACCAGGGTTCGATCCTGACTACGGGTGCTCTCTGAACGCATTTATACGTTCTCCACCTGATCTGCGTGGGTTTTCTCGAAGATATTCGATTTTCTCCCACACCCCAAAGACGTACCGGTTTGTCGGTTAATTGGCTAGTTATAAAACAATGTAAATTGTACCTAATGTGTGTAGAATAGTATTAGTGTGCGGCGATCGCGGGTCGGTGCGGATTCGGTGGGCCGAAAGGTCTGGTTCAGTGCGTCGAAACTAAACTAAACTACACTATAAGTGATTTGGTTTTGCCAGCAAAAAAAAAAAAAAGCTTTTCATTGTGTCCTGGTACACGTGACAAAAATGACACTAAAATAACCAGAAATGTAATGAAATAGGATATAACGCTCTTGGATGGCTGTTACGTTTGCTATGATCTTATTAGTTTACAAAAAAAATTCAGTGGATATGTCACCGCATTCCTCAGATCCTCCCTGAATTTGGACTGCGTCAGGACATAAATACATGTGTTTGTACAGCAACTTAGAACTTGCAACATAAGTGCCGTTTGTTCTGTAATAAAGACTGGATCAGTATAAGAGGTGAAACTGGAAATATTTGTGATCCGCCTGTAAACGATGTAAACAAACTGTGTTATCCACAATAATATAAAACTGCCAGTTATACTGAAAAGTAACACGATAGATTTTTTGCGGTTCTCTATCTCAGGGTCCTTGACTTTCTCTCCGTTGCTGCAGCCCCGGAGCCTCCTGCGGACTCTACTGGCCGCTAATATATGTCCGGCCGTCAGACCATTAAGCAGCAAGATCAGGAAAATCGGGATGCATGGAGTTAAAAAGCGGTCAGTTACGTCAAATGCAGCCCAAGAGGCGGAATTAAAGAACTCCTGCTTTACTTTACAACGCCAGGGGACACCAGCAATAAACTTGCTTGGTTTGTAAATAAAGAACCAGGGGATTGAAACTGAACAACATAGTACACTCACTGTCCCGATAACCACACCCGCCGTTCTCTCGGTGCAATATTTCGTTTTCAGTTTCTCACAACAAATGGCAACAAACCGATCAAAGGTGAAGGCAACTGTCAGCCAGACAGAAACATGCGTGGATGTCGAAAGTAAGACGAGGATGAGACTGCACACGGGTGTGATGTTCAGGAATGATTGTTGAAAGTGTTTCTTAAAAACCCACCTCAATAAAGGATCAGATATAACGACTAGGAGATCGGCCGTTGCCATTCCCACCATGTAGAGAGTGGTGCATTTGGAGAGGCCACACTTCCCTCGGGATAAGATCACAATCGCCACCAAGTTAACTGTAAAAGAGAGGAACGGAAGCAAATAAATCACAGTTTAGTTTTGAGATACAGCGCGGAAACGGGGAACAGCGCAGCCCACCGGGTCCGCGTCGACCAGCGATCCCGTATATCAACACTATCCTACACCCACTAGTGACCAATTTTTTACAGTTACCTAGTCAATTAACCTACACATTTGTACGGCTTTGGAATGTGGGAGGAAACCAAAGGTCTCGGAGAAATTCCTCGCAGGTCACGGTGAGAACTTACAAACTCCATATAGACAGCACCCGTAGTCAGGATAGAACCCGGGTCTCCGGTGCTGCATTCGCTGTAAGGCAGCAATACTACCGCTGCGCCACCGTGACCGCCTCAAGGGTCCGTGACCGCCCGGATCAGGCCTTGAGGCAAATAATGAGTTGTGAGGAACGTCATATTGATCCGCTGATCGAGGGAGGAGAGTCGTGGGAGGGAACAAATGGGGTGATTTCGTGGAGCGCAAAGATTTCATCGGTGAGAATTGGTAAAGTCACTCATGCGTGAACGTTCTTCCTTGCTTTTTTGAAGTCCAGTCTGAAGAAGGGTCTCGACCCGAAACGTCGCCTATTTCTTTCGCTCCATAGATGCTGCCTCGCCCGCTGAGTTTCTCCAGCATGTTGGTCTTGCTTCAAATCGGTATGTCTATTCAGATCTTGACGTTAAGAACACTGGCTGCAGAACTCACATAGGTCAAAACAAGCGTTTAAGGGCTTCCTTAAAATTCAGCCTTGTTTCAATAAATATGTGATGTCCAGAGCACAATATGGGAAAGCGGCTTGAAAGAGGAAAACAGGAAACTAGAGAGGATGCACTAAAACCGCGAGAGGTGGCAATCTGCAAATAAAACATGAGAATATACAGATCAGAGTGCATGTGTGGAAAGGGAAACAGTTATTACTTCAAGACCGGGACAAACTATGAGAACCGACTGAGTGTTTCGGGTACGGACTGTGATTTTGGGATTGTGGCAGTCCTGAACCAAGACATAAAAATATCAAAAGTCAGTTCAAAGCATTTGATTCAAAGCCGTGCGGGAGGGTTTAGCATTCACCGGGAGAGGTTGTTATGTACGTTCTCGATAAATTGGGACGTTCGATTACTATTATATCGGAAAATATATCAGTGCACTCTCGGTGTTTATTAAATTCAGCTGACGAATTGCGAAGGAAAACCATTCTATCGCCAACAAACGTTTCTATTGAACTTGTAAATGCATTTCATATAGAAAAAGCCTTGAAGGATAATTTACCCTAGCCGACAAAGGTTCGGATAACGGTTAACAATCCCGCCGTATCAGATTTGTCGGATTCGTCACGCGTCGTATTTTGATTTACAGAATTTTCAGATTTGTCTGTGTTGCATCCCTCTCTATTTCGTCGTTCTGTTTACTCTTCCCCGCTGTTCTTTTTAACCCCCGCTTTGACACTGGATTCCAACGTAACAAGCCAAGTCAGTTACAAATATGTCCTTTCACCTGGAAGCCTCAGTTCTAGCGAGGAACAAATGCGAATGTCCACTAATTATTTTCAACCCAGGAAAAGGGATAATTGTATGTGTAACGGAATAATGCCTAATCAATTAATAATTGTAGATTGGCTATTGCATGTTAGCCAATAAAAATGCTTAGTAATTATAAATCCGCCTAATTTTATGATTTATAGTGTAGGAACTCGCCTACTGTCTTCCAGTAGCTGCAGTGGACTGAACGTGTGATGTACTGCTTATATGATGATGAACTAGACAATAAAGATGATTGTGCTTCAACCTGTGTGAGACTAAGGTATTTACAATAACCATCCGCATTGCGTGTTGATAGATATATTGAACCTGGGCATTGTTGAAAGACGTAGGTCTCAAAACGAAAGAGGTCAGGTATTTTGAGAGGCACCTTTATTTATGTTCCTCCCGGTTGTAGGGAAGTCCACACGAGAGAAATGTGGCACCCAAACCCCTGCCTTTAAACCCCCTGGTTAAGGGCCGCCTCCGGACTGAACCACTCCCGTGCCGAGGGGTTCGACAGTTAGGATGGCGCGACCCTTGGGAGCCGCCACACTATTCCGCTTTCACTTTCAATATCTTCAAGTTTGGGAGCGGCAGGAGGGAGTTTGGTGATTGGCTGTAAGGTAAGCCCTTGGGAGATTATTTTATTCCATTTCAGAAGCGGTCAGTTTAAAAACCGGCGCGACCAGCTAGGAACACATTCCTTCAAGCACGGTAGCGGGGAGTTCGGTGATTGGCTGTAAGGTAAGCAATTCGCAAATCGTTTTATTGGTTAAGTGGCACATTGGGCAATTTATCAGCCAATATAAGGAAGGTTTACTATTGGGGTGCCGCCAGTCGGGGATCGCCTTGTCGAGGGAAGTGCCTTGTGAGAAAAGTGCGAGTCTTTGGTTCGAGAGTCTTCGGCGAGGAGGCTGAGGAGAAGAGACTACGCAAAAGCCGGAGAGAACGGGACGCGGTGAACACACGGCGGGTAAGATTAGGCAGTGTGGTGCTTGCAGGATGTGGGAGGACAGGAACACGAATGGTGCCTCTGGCTGCAAAAGCTGTGGCAGGTGTGTCCCGGTTCAGCTCCTAAAGGACCGTATTGGGGCACTGCAGAAGCAGCTGGATGACCTCAGGGCCATCCGGGAAAACGAAAGTTTTCTGGACAGGACCTAGGTGAGGCTGTCAAGCCGAGGATACGGGAGGAAAGACGGCGTGTGACTGAGAGAAAGGGTAGTAACCGTGGAGTGCAGGCGACCCAGGTGGGTGTACCTAATAAAACAGGTACACCCTCTTGGGAGCTGTCGGGGAGACGCCTCCAGTCCGAGGGGCGGACACACCGGTGGCTCCAATCCGAGAGATGGGACTCGACTGGTGAGACCGACGTCGGGCACAGCTATAATGGTGGGTGACTCCATTGTCTGAGGTGCGGACTGGATATTCTGTGGGACCAGGCGAGACTCGAGGATGGTCTGTTGCCTTCCTGGTGCCAGGGTTCAAGATATCACAAACCGAATTCAGAACATCCTCGAGAGGGAAGGCGAACAGCCGGCAGTAGTTGTGCATCTAGACACAAACGACATCGGGAAGGGGGTTCTGCAACGTGAATTTAGAGAGTTAGGAGGAAGACTGAAAACCAGGACTTCTAGTGTGGTTATCTCTGGATTGCTTCCAGTACCTCGAGCTAGTGAGGACAGGAACAGAGAGACAGGGGATCTGAATGTGTGGCTGAGGGGCTGGTGCAGGGAGCAAGCATTTAGACATAGACCACCGGGATCTCTTCTGGGGTCGAGGTGACCTTCGCAAAAGGGACAGGTTGCACCTTAACTGGAGGGGGACCGACGGTTTGGCATGCACGTTTGCTCGGGCTACACGTGTGGGTTGAAACTAAATATTCGGGGGGAGTGATTGACAAATTGGGAGTATATAGATGGAGTTGAAGGGGAAGTGTGGGCAGGGAAAGTTACAAAAGACTCTCAAATTAATGGGACGGAAAGTTCCAGAAGGGAATAAGAGAGCAAGGTCACGGCCAATTACGAGCGGTGCGAGAGGGAAGGTGAATACCGGGGCCAAAGTGTTGTATATGGACGCGCGAGGTACACGAACTAAAGTGGACGAGCTTGAGGCTCAGTTAGAAATTGATGAGTATGATGTTGTGGGAATTACAGCCATGGCTGCAAGAGGGCCAGGGCTGGGAACTGAGTATTCAAGGGTATACCTCCTATCGTAAAGCCAGACAGGTGGGCAGAGGGGGTGGGGTAGATCTGTTGGTGTGAAATTAAATTTAGTCCTTTGCATGGGGTGACATTGAAACAGATGCGGAGTCAGATGTTGATAGAACTAATGAATTGGAGAAGTAAAACTACCCTAATGGGACATAATGTACCTAAATATCCCCGAACAGTAGCCTGGATATAGGGTGCAATTTGAATCAGGAGTTAAATTTGGCATGGTGTAAAGGTACTGCTACGGTTGTTTTGGGGGATTTCATGTGCAGGTGGTCTGGGAAAATCAGGTTGGTGCTGGACCCCAAGAAAGGGAGTTTGTGGAGTTCCTAATGGATTCATAGAGCAGCTTGTTTTGGAGCCTACCAGGGAGAAGGCAATTCTGGATTTAGTGTTATGTGATCAACCGGATTTGATAAAGGAACTTGAGGTGAAGGAGCCATTAGGAGGTAGCGAACATAATATGGTGAGGTTTCTTCTACATTTGGAGAGCGAGAAGGGTAAATCGGAGATGTCAGGGTTACAGTTGAATAAAGGTGACTATGGGGCCATGAGGGGATCAGGCCAAAGTTGACTGGGAACATACTCTAGCAGGGATGACAGTGGAAAAACAATGGCAGGTATTTCTGGGAATAATACAAAAGGTGCAGGATCAGTTCATTCCAAATATTAAGAAAGATTCCAAGGGGAGTAAGGGGCGACCGTGGCTGACAATGGACGTCAGGGTCAGTATAAAAATAAAATAGAAGTACAACGTAGCAAAGATGGGCGGGAAGCAAGAGGATTGGGTAATGTTTAAGAGCAACCGAAGATAACTAAAAAGACAATACGGGGAGAAAAGATGAGTTACGAAGGTAAGCCAGCCAAGAATATAAAGATGGATAATAAAAGCTTCTTTAGGTATATGAAGAGGAAAACATAAGTTAAGACCAAAGTTGGTCCCTTGAAGACTAAAAAAGGCGAATTAATTATGGGGAACAAGGAAATGGCAGAAGAGTTGAACAGATACTTTGGATCTGTCTTCACTAAGGAGGACACACACATTATTCTTTATGTACAAGTGGTCAGATGATCTGGGATGACGGAAATGGTGTTGGGTTGACTGATATGACTGAAGGCTGATAAATCTGGGCCTGATGGTCTGCATCGCAGGGTACTTCAGGAAGTGGCTCTGTAAATCGTGGACGCATTGGTGATAATTTTCCAATGTTCTGTAGATTCAGGATCAGTTCCTGTGGATTGGAGATTAGCTAATGTTATCCCACTTTTTAAGAAAGGCGGGAGAGAGAAAACAGCAAACTATAGACCAGTTAGCCTGGCATTGGTGGTGGGGAAGATGCTGGAGTCAATTATAAAAGATGAAATAGCGGCGCATTTGGATAGCAGTAACAGGATCGGTCTGAGTCAGCATGGATTTACAAAGGGGAAATCAGGCTTGACTAATCTTCTGGAATTTTTTGAGGATGGAACTAGGTAAATGGACAAAGGAGAGCCAGTGGATGTCGTGAACCTGGACTTTCAGAAAGCATTTGATAAGGTCCCACAAGGGATATTAGTTGGCTAAATTAGGGCATATTGTATTGGCTGTAGAGTGCTGACATGGATAGAAAAATGGTTGGCAGACAGAAAGCAAAGACTAGGGATTAACTTGTCCCTTTCAGAATGGCAGACAGTGATTAGTGGGGTACCGTAAGGTTCGGTGCTGGGACCGCAGCTATATATTGATCGCAACAGTATACATCAATGATTCAGATGAAGAGAATCAAAGTAACAAGAGCAAGTTTGCAGATGACACAAAGGTGGGTGACAGCGTGAACTGTGAGGATGAAGCTATGAAAATGCAGGATGATTTGGACAGGTTGGGTGAATGGGCAGATGCATGGCAGATACAGTTTAATGTGGATAAATGTGAGATTATCCACTTTGGTAGCAAAACCAGGAAGGCGGATTATTATCTAAATGGTATCATGTTGGGCAAAGGGAAAGTACAGCGGGGTCTAGGGGTCCTTGTTCATCAGTCAATGAAAGTAAGCATGCCGGTACAGCAGGCAGTGGAAAAATAAGAATTTGGAAACAAATAAAATGATCTTTAAAATTAAGAAATCTATCACTGTTAATGCCAATAGCGAATAACCCTTTATTTAAACCATCTCTTATTGATAAGACATATACCCAATGGGAAAGTCTCGGAATTAGAAGGATCGGGGACATGTACGAAATGGGAAACCTACTATCTTTCCAACAATTACAATTAAAATTTAAATTGAAATACAACCAATATTTTAAATATCTTCAGATTTGCGATTTCATGAAAAAATATATACAAGGATATCAAAAAGTAACTCCTGACGTATTGGAATAAGCAATGAATATTGAAGCTGACTCACAGAAATTAATATCATATTTATATAATAGTATTCTAAATATAGACCTACCATCGACTTAAAGAAGAGTGGGAACGGGAACTAATGATAAAAATTACGAAGGTTAAATGGGAAAAATACTTGATATATATTCACAAATGTTCAATTAATGTAAGACATAATCTAATACAATTTAAAATTGTACATAGATTATATTATTCAAAAACAAGATTGAACAAATTGTATCCAAATATATCCGCCACTTGTGATAAATGTCTAGCCCAAAATGCAACTATAAATGCAACTTTCTTCATTTACTCGTTTTCTTTCTTCACACATTATATATATTTCACATCTTTATATCCTTTACTATCTAACTTATTTTTCTTATTCTAATCTTTTTTCAATGTAACAAAAAAAAAAGAAGTTATGAAAATGTATTATGAAAATATATATTAGGCACTTTGGTGCCATATGGCTGTACTTACTTCTAATAAAAGAAAATAAACAAAAAAAAAGAGTATCAAAGTAACAAGAGCAAGTTTGCAGATGATACGAAGGTGGGTGACAGCGTGAACTGTGAGGATGAAGCTATGAGAATGCAGGGTGACTTGGACAGGTTGGGTGAATGGGCAGATGCATGGCAGATACAGTTTAATGTGGATAAATGTGAGATTATCCACTTTGGTAGCAAAAACAGGAAGGCGGATTATTATCTAAATGGTATCATGTTGGGGAAAGGGAAAGTACAGCGGGATCTAGGGGTCCTTGTTCATCAATCAATGAAAGTAAGCATGCCGGTACAGCAGGGAGTGAAAAAAGCGAATGGCACATTGGCCTTCATAACACGAGGAGTTGAGTATTAGAGCAAAGAGGTCCTTCCGCAGTTGTACAGGGCCATAGTGAGACTAAATCTGGGGTATTGTGTGAAACTTTGAATCCCTAATTTAGGATGGACATTCTTGCTATTGAGGGAGTGCAGCGTAGATTCACAAGGTTAATTCTCGGTATGGCGGGAGTATCATAAGCTGATAGAATGGAGCGGCTGCGCTTGTATACTCTGGCAATTAGAAGCATGAAGAGGGATCTTATTGAAATATATAACATTATTATGGGGTTTGGACACGCAAGAGGCAGGAAAGATGTTCCCGATGTTGGAGGAGTCTAGAACCATGGGACACAACTAAATATAAGGGGTAAGGCGTTTAGGACGGAAATGAGGAAACACTTATTCACACAGAGTTGTGAGTCTGTGGAATGTTCCGCCCCAGAACTTTTTCACCCAGAGAGTTGTGAATTTATGGAATTCCCTGCCACAGAGGGCAGTGAAGGCCAAGTCACTGGATGGATTTAAGAGAGAGTTAGATAGAGCTCTAGGGGCTAGTGGAGTCAAGGGATATGGGGAGAAAGCAGGCACGGTTTATTGATAGGGGACGACCAGCCAATGAACGGCGGAGCTGGCTCGAACGGCCGAATGGCCTCCTCCTGCACCTATGTCCATGTTTCTATGTTTCTAGAAGGCAATGTAGGCCGGTTGTCTGTATTCTTTCAAGAGAGAGCTTGATAGGGCTCTTAAAGTTAGCGGAGTCAGGGGATATGGGGAGAGGTCAGGAACGGGTTACTGAGTCTGAGGAAGGGTTTCGGCCCGAAACGTCGCCTATTTCCTTCGCTCCATAGATGCTGCTGCACCCGCTGAGTTTCTCCAGCAATTTTGTGTACCTTCGATCTACCAGCATCTGCAGTTCCCTCTTGAACACGGGTTACTAATTGCGGATGATCACCGTGATACTGGTGAATGGTGGTGCTGACTAGAAGGGCCGAATGGCCTACTCCTGCACCTATTGTCTATTATCTATCTGTTTCTCTAAAACCTTCAATTATCACACGACACACATCTCAATTGTGTCTTTAAATGAGCTAATTCGATTTTGAATATGTGGATACGTGGAAGGTCTAATTGTCTCCCTTCCCCTAACAGTTCAAATCCAATTCGTGGCAATATATTTCCAGTGAAAATATTTTTTGTCATTTGTCTTTTATTTATATGATACAGCATCATGGCTCTAATTATTACATTTTCTTAAGCCAGACGTATATCCTTTTCTCTGTGCTCCTTTCTTTACACATTACATTTTCACTAATATGCCACTCCGCTCTTTAGCTCATCGCCAAGCACCTCTAGCCAGTCGGTCACTTCTTTCGGCCCACGTGCCTCAATTATCCATCTCATCAAAACCCAAACCAGATTACGTTTGGGAAGCATTTATCCTTATTGCAGTGCAGTAACCAGAATACAACACAATCCATTCGACCAATATCACTAATTATGAATTTAAAAGTATTCTATTAGGACTGATGAAACTCAGACATCCTTAATCGTTTTATAAATTCGCCTGCTACGATTGGGGAAGGATTGACGTATCAACTTTTCTCTGTTGCACATTTCCATATCCTTATTGTTCCTGCATGTTATTTTGTCGTGTAAACGCTTTGCAGGGCGATTACCTCGCAAATTTGTGAACTTCAATTCAACTGTCAACATTCCAACTTGTCAAGTACTTTGTTAGTTCTTTACGCGTCACCGTTTTCATATTAGAAATATGGCTATCAATTTCGATACACTCATACAATCAATATCGACATTATCCGCAATTTTTTTAATAAACATGTAATGTCGAAATACTTTATACATAAAGTATTTATATATAGTTATGGAATATTTATATTTGATGTGTGTGTGTGTGTGTGTGTGTGTATATATATATCTACACACACACACATCAAATATAAATATTTCATAACTATATATATATATATATGTGTGTATATACAGTATTAGGTGGCAAATAGCGAAAAAGTAAAGCGTGTGTGAATGTGTGAAATACACATACATTCAATTTGCAGATAAAAGCGATATTGATTACATATGTCAAGTGCGTATTTTATATATGTATATAAATATTTCACAACTATATCATGAAATATAAATATTTCATAAGTATATATATATGTATATATCTTTATGCAATATTTATATTTCATGATATAGTTATGAAATATTTATATATATTTAATATACGCACTTGACATATATAATCAATATCGCTTTTATCTGCAAATTGAAGTATATTAAAATTGACTGTTTTGGACACTGTGGCTCCATTGAAGTTCAGGCAGCCTAAAACTAAATTTGAGCCCTGGATGAATGGCATGACTCGTGCTGTCAGGCGCGAGTGTCGTAGAGCTGAGCGAAAGTGGATGAAAGACAAACTGCAGGTGTCTTTTCAAATGTTGAGGGAAAGTTGGTGTCACTATCAGAAAGTTGTGAAAGCTGCTAAGAGGGAACATTTCTCAGGTATTATCCTCTCTGACTGCCGCAGCCCTCGTGTTTTGTTTAACACCATTAACACAGTTCTTAATGCCCCGCAGGCTGTCTGTATGGAGGCATCCCCTGCTGTATGTGAGAACTTCCTCCGCTTTTTTATTGATAAGGTCACTATGATTAGAGCTCTAATCCCACCATCTGCTTATGACCCCTCGGTATCTGTTCCATGCACGGCTGTATTTGATCATTTTAAGCCTGTGTCTCTTTCCTTTTTGCATGAGATTGTTGGTCGTTCAAAGCCCTCAGGTTCTCCGAATGATGCTGTTCCTCCTCGGCTGTTTAAGGAGGATTTGCCCACTGTAGGACCATCTGTTATCGCTGTCGTTAATAGCAGTTTGTCCTCGGGTGTTGTTCCTGCGCTTTTTAAACATGCAGTAGTACAACCCCTGATTAAAAAACCTGCTCTTGACCCTGCAGTTCTTGGGAATTTCAGGCCTATCTCCAAACTGCCTTTTCTATCAAAAGTCCTAGAGAGGATCGTGCACAGGCAATTGATGGCCTTTTTGGAGGAACATGACGTTTTGGAGGTTTTCCAGTCCGGTTTTAAGTCCTGGCACAGCACAGAATCGGCCCTTTTGAGGGTTTTTAATGATATTTTTTTGGCTACTGATCATGGTGACTGTGTTGTCCTCGTGCTTTTAGATTTGTCAGCTGCCTTTGACACAGTGGATCATGAAATTCGGATCTCCCGTTTGGAGCAGTGGGTGGGTATCAGGGGCATAGCACTGGAGTGGTTCAGGTCGTACTTGGCTGATCGAATTTTCTGTGTCAGCCTTGGGGACTCTGTATCCTCCTCTGCTCCTCTCTCGTGTGGGGTGCCACAGGGCTCAGTTCTTGGCCCTCTCCTCTTTTCACTCTATTTGCTCCCACTTGGTTCCATCCTTAGGAAGCACGGGATTTCATTCCACTTTTATGCTGATGACAGTCAGCTTTATGTGCCTCTTGGAAAGGGGGGTGTACACTCTGTCGGGCTCTTGCTTGAGTGTCTTAGTGACATAAAGGCCTGGATGTCACTGAACTTTTTAAAATTTAATGATGACAAGATGGAGGTAATGATCTTTGGTGGCACCTCTGGGCCCCCCCGTGTTGATCTAGGATCTTTGTCTGCATATCTCAAACCTAACATCACGAACCTGGGGTTTAAAGTGGACCCTGAGCTTAGATTTGACTGTCAGGTAAGGGCTGTTGTTAAATCTGTTTTTTTCCATCTGAGGCAGCTGGCAAAAATAAAGCCGATTTTGTCGAGGCAGCACTTTGAGACGGTAATCCACGCCTTTGTTACCACCCGGCTGGATTACTGCAATGCACTGTATCTGGGGGTTAGTCGGTCCTCCATCGCCCGTCTCCAGATGGTACAGAATGCAGCTGTTCGTCTCTTGACTGGCACACGAAAGCATGATCATGTTTCACACCTTTTGGCCTCTCTCCACTGGCTGCCTGGTCAGTATAGGATTCGTTTTAAAATTATTTTATTTACTTTTAAATCCCTAAGTGGTCTTGCCCCGTCCTACCTATCTGAGCTTCTTCACCCTTATTCGCCCTCCCGGTCTCTCAGGTCAGATGATCAGCTGCTCCTGATTGAGCCAAAGACTAAGCGGAAGCTCAGAGGGGACCGCCCCTTTGCTGTGTCGGCTCCGAGATTGTGGAATGAATTGCCTCTGCACGTTAAACAATCCCCTTCTCTAGCTGTTTTTAAGTCGCTCCTGAAGACATATCTATTCTCCGTGGCCTTTGTAGACCAGTAAGGTGTTGAATTGTTTATTTACTTTATTTGCTTGGTTTTGCTGCGTGGTTCGTACTCGTGTTTTATGTCTTTTAATTTATTTTATGTATTTTAATTTATTGTTTGGATTTTTCGTATGTAATTTATGCGCCTCGTGTTAGCTGTATGTTCTGTTGTTCTGCCTGTTTTATGATGTCTTGCTTGTTTTCTTTTTTCTGTACAGCACTTTGGTCAGCTTTGGTTGTTTTTTAAGGTGCTTAACAAATAAAGTTATTATTATTATTATTATTATTATTATTAGCATTCACTCACGCTTTACATGTTCGCTATTTACCACAACCACATTACTGTTGTAATACTGAAATGAGTGGAATAACACAATGTGCATTATGGTTGACCTAGAAAAGCGTCAATTCTCATGCAGTTGCGAAAGAATTACTTTATCCAAAATCAACTTTCTCCCTAAATTTGTGCGATATTGCATTTCTGATCATTTGGCATGTCACCTTGTCGAATGACTTGCTAAAAGAAAATATAGGTATTAAATAGCATCGGATTCTCTGTTTATTGATCCGTGCAAAGGTAAATTGTTTCAATACTTTCATTGCAAAGACCGCTGCATCGATAACAGCAGCGTTTGGACTGAATCCTGAAGCTACATTGTCGCGAGGTTAAAGGAACCGGGCTCTGTTCATCCGCCTGAACCGACGGGTTCAGCAAAACAGCAATGAATTAAAAAATCAAGTCGTCGTTTACACGGATCGATACCATGAAGATTGTGCCTCACCTGGAACGCCAATTGCTCCAATAACAGGATAATAAATCTCTCGAATCCTCAGAATTACCGGTTTTCCCATTCTCGTCTTCAACAGAAATCGTGACTCGTGCTGACTTGGAAACCGCGGCTCCGTTAGGATCTCTGAGATAATGCATTGTCATGTGTCCATATTTATAGAGGAGACAGATCAGCAAAAGCACGGTTTGTAATCCTAATTATTGCTGTTGGTTACAGTTGATGGCACAAACAAGTTACGTCAGCACCTTATTATCCGAGGCAAAATATGAGTTTAGCTTACCACAAACATCTCCATATCGAGGGAACCATGTTCAGACCTCTCTTGGGAGTGGCAGAAACCTTCAATCAAACAGGACAATTCCAACACCACTAGATAGCCGCATATGCAGTTCTCATTCAAACTTCTGGCACGTTCAATCCTATCTGAAGTAAACTATAACGGCATTTCCGTAGTGGAGGTGGAATCCAGCGAATATGCTGATAGGGACAAACTATAAAGCCTTTCACCTTTACTTGTTTGGGGGCTGCCCTGGTCCCAATGCGGAAAATTACCGATTGTTTGATGCAATAAGTTGCAGTGAGTGATATCAGTGATATAACCAATAACATTCCTCGGCTATCACCTACGGCATCAACGAGCTGTTTTTCTAGAGATATGTTACCTTTTCTTTCCTTAAAAACGCCGTGTGCTTCCTTAATAATACATGACCGTTCTCTCACCTAAACTGATTCGCACATCTCAATATTAACGGTTACCCCGCCTCCAACTTCAATGAATAGAAACTGATTCAAAACCGCGGTACGTGCCCAGATCTTCCCAATTCCCACCAACCTATTACCCTCTTTCATATTCTCGTATTATATCGGTTCTCAGGTCCCTCCCGTCAACATTTTAATCCTTATTTCATAATCTGTAAAGTAGGGTCATCCTTCCCCACTACATACTGCTCCACGGAGCTCTGGCGGTATGGCCCTGGAATGTTCTTATTGTGATTCATGGACAGCTCCTTTCTTGATTACACTGACAAAGGGAGTCAAGAGAAGCATCTGAAGGTAAAATGCTGACATCATCTCGGGGTGTCTGGTTGGTGAGTTGACGTTAAGGCAAGAGATTGATGCAGTAGAGGTCCAAGTGTTGTGTAGACACTCTGTTTCTGTATTAATAGACATAGCCACGGCACTCACGCACATTCAGTAAATACTTAACAGAGATCCTTGCCGTCGTTCGTGATCGTAACCGTCACTCCCAACAACCACGGCCCACACCTTCTACCGCGTGTTTAGTCTGCCCAGATCATGACAGTTCAAGCAAGAGTTCGAGCTCGACCATTGAAGGATCTAGAAACAAGTTGCTTGTCCACACGATGGCATCACATGACCCCCCCACACACACACCAGAACTGAAGTAATGGAGGCTCGTAGGTTTAAGAGTGAGGCGGCCTGATCTCGTGCACAAGTCTCCTGTGCTCTGAGTGAAAACCGGCGGAGTTTAGGGAGGATACGGTCCGTAACCCAATACACCGCGAGGGGCCTAACGGAAGTCGCGTTTTGCATTCTAAGATGGCACCTAAAGCCATCTCCTTGAGTACCCTGGGATGCAGACCATTAGGTCCTGGGGATTTATCAGCCTTCAATCCCATCCGTCTACCCAATACTATTTCTCGCCCAATGTAAATTTCTTTCAGTTCTTCTGTCTCCCTAGATCCTCTGTCCTCACGTACATCTAGGAGATTGTTTGTGTATTCCTTAGTAAATACAGAATCAAAGTAACTGTTCAACTCTTCTGACATTTCCTTGTTCCCCATTTCACCTGTTTATGCATTCAAAGGACACACTTTTGTCTTTACTAATCTTTTTCTCTTTACCTACCTAAAGAGGCTTTTATATCCTTTATATTCTCGGCAAGCTTAACTTCGTACATCATATTTTCACCCCGTATTGCCCTTTTTTGTTACTTCTGTTGCCATTTTAAAGTCTCCGAATCCTCTGGCTTCCCGCTACTCTTTGCTATGTTAGACACCTTTTCTTTTAGTTTTGTTACATCCCTAACTCCCCTTTTCAGCCACGGCTGCCTCTTCCTCCCCTTAGAATCTTTCTTCCTCTTTGCAATGAAATGATCCTGCATCTTCCGGATTATGCCAGAATAGTCCTGCCATTGCTGTTCCATCGTCATTTCTGCGTCGATCCTTTTCCTGTCGACCTTGGCCAGCTCATGTCTCGTTCAGCATGGTCCCCTTTCTTCAACTGCAACACTGGCATTCCTGATTTAACCTTCTCCCTCTCAAATTGCAGGTTAAATTCTGTCATATTATGGCCACTGTCGAGTAAGCTTCAAAAGTATTACTTTGTTTAGACCTACAAACGTGGCAAGGACATGCACGTGACCGACACCCTCTCGCGGGCTCCCCGAAAGACCCTCGAGGGTCCGCCCTCACCTGATGACGCGTTTGTGGTAATGACTATTTCCTTTATTCCCTCGTCCTGTTTGGAGGACCAAATTACCCAACACTGCTGCTGACGATACCTTACATTCGCTCGCCTCCGTCATAATGCGCGGCTGGCCTGACAAGCAATACAATCAACTGTTGCCAGTTCCGCCCTTCTTTGCCGTCCATGATGAACTAGTGCTGCAAGATGGTGTTATCGTAAAAGGCCACAAGCATGTAGTCCCTGCTTCTCTACACTGCAGGTATTTTGACGCTGTCCATGCGGGGCACCCGGGCGCCGAAGCAACTATCCTACGTACAAAAAACATGTTTTACTGGCCTGTCATGACTGATTACATTCACAAGAATGTGGCATCCTGGCAGTGTGCAACAGGTTGGCATCACATCAACAGCAGCAACCACTTGTCTCATACCCGGTTCCTGCCCTCCCGTGGTCTACAGTGGCAACTGACATATTTAAATGGCATGGCAAGCAATAACCATATAACCATATAACAATTACAGCACGGAAACAGGCCATCTCGACCTTTCTAGTCCGTGCCGAACACGTATTCTCTCCTAGTCCCATATACCTGCGCTCAGCCCATAACCCTCCATTCCTTTCCCGTCCATATAACTATCCAATTTATTTTTAAATGATAAAAACGAACCTGCCTCCACCACCTTCACTGGAAGATCATTCCACACAGCCACCACTCTCTGAGTAAAGAAGTTCCCCCTCATGTTACCCCTAAATTATGTCCCTTAATTCTCAAGTCATGTCCCCTTGTTTGAATCTTCCCTACTCTCAGTGGGAAAAGTTTGTCCACGTCAACTCTGTCTATCCCTCTCGTCATTTTAAAGACCTATATCAAGTCCCCCCTTAACCTTCTGCGCTCCAAAGAATAAAGCCCTAACTTGTTCAACCTTTCTCTGTAACTTAGTTGCTGAAATCCAGGCAACATTCTAGTAAATCTCCTCTGTACTATCTCTATTTTGTTGACATCGTTCGTATAATTAGGCGACCAAAATTGTACACCATACTACAGAATTGGCATCACCAATGCCTTTTTACAATTCTAACATTACATCCCAACTTCTATACTCAATGCTCTGATTTATAAAGGCCAGCACACCAAAAGCTTTGTTTACCACCTTATCTACATGAGATTCCACTTTCAGGGAACTGTGCACAGTTATTCCCAGATCCCTCTGTTCACCTGCATTCTTCAATTCCCTACCATTTACCATGTACGTCCTATTTTGATGTGTCCTGCCAAGATGTAGCACCTCACACGTATCAGCATTGAACCCCATCTGCCATCTTTCAGCCCACTCTTCCAACTGGCATAAATCTCTCTGTAGACTTTGAAAATCTACATCATTATCCACAACTCCACCTATCTTAGTATCATCTGTTGCTTACTAATCCAATTTACCACTCCATCATTCAGATCATTGATGTACATGACAAACAACAGTGGACACAACACAGATCCCTGTGGCACCACACTAGTCACTCGCCTCCAACCTGACAAACAACCATCCACCATTACTCTCTGGCATCTCCCATTCAGCCACTGTTGAATCCATCTTGCTACTCCACCATTAATACCGAACAATTGAACCTTCTTAACCAACCTTCCGTGAGGAATCTTGTCAAAGGCCTCACAAAAGTCCATATATACAACAGCCACTGCTTTACCCTCATCTCTTTCCCGAGTAACCTCTTCAAAAAATTCAAAAAGATTAGTCAAACATAGTCAAACAAGGCGGTAGGCGGCGCGGCTCTGGCCAGCAGCGGCCTCTGCAGCCTCTCCGCGTTTTTATTATTTTTTGTCCGTGTTTTCATGTAGTGTTTTTTTTATTTTATGTTGGGGTGTGTGTGTGGGGGGGGGGGGTGGGGTGGGAGGGAGGGGGAAACTTTTTGAATCTCTCCCTGCACTGAGACCCGACCTTTTCTCGTCGGGTCTCAGTTGTCGTTGAGGCCGCAACGAGGAGCGGCCTCCAACGGGAAGAAGCCGGGGACTCGGGTGTCGACTCACCGTCAACGTCGTGGGGCTGCCGGGTCCGGGGCGGTGGAGGAGCGCTGCTGCTGCTGGTGCTGGTGCTGCTGGTGCTGCTGGTGCTGCTGCTGCTGCTGCTGCTGCTGCTGCTGCTGCTGCTGCTGCTGCTGCTGCTGCTGCTGCTGCTGCTGCTGCTGCTGCTGCTGCTGCTGCTGCTGCTGCTGCTGCTGCTGCTGCTGCTGCTGCTGCTGCTGCTGCTGCTGCTGCTGCTGCTGCTGCTGCTGCTGCTGCTGCTGCTGCTGCTGCTGCTGCTGCTGCTGCTGCTGCTGCTGCTGCTGCTGCTGCTGCTGCTGCTGCTGCTGCTGCTGCTGCTGCTGCTGCTGCTGCTGCTGCTGCTGCTGCTGCTGCTGCTGCTGCTGCTGCTGCTGCTGCTGCTGCTGCTGCTGCTGCTGCTGCTGCTGCTGCTGCTGCTGCTGCTGCTGCTGCTGCTGCTGCTGCTGCTGCTGCTGCTGCTGCTGCTGCTGCTGCTGCTGCTGCTGCTGCTGCTGCTGCTGCTGCTGCTGCTGCTGCTGCTGCTGCTGCTGCTGCTGCTGCTGCTGCTGCTGCTGCTGCTGCTGCTGCTGCTGCTGCTGCTGCTGCTGCTGCTGCTGCTGCTGCTGCTGCTGCTGCTGCTGCTGCTGCTGCTGCTGCTGCTGCTGCTGCTGCTGCTGCTGCTGCTGCTGCTGCTGCTGCTGCTGCTGCTGCTGCTGCTGCTGCTGCTGCTGCTGCTGCTGCTGCTGCTGCTGCTGCTGCTGCTGCTGCTGCTGCTGCTGCTGCTGCTGCTGCTGCTGCTGCTGCTGCTGCTGCTGCTGCTGCTGCTGCTGCTGCTGCTGCTGCTGCTGCTGCTGCTGCTGCTGCTGCTGCTGCTGCTGCTGCTGCTGCTGCTGCTGCTGCTGCTGCTGCTGCTGCTGCTGCTGATGCTGCTGCTGCTGCTGCTGCTGCTGCTGCTGCTGCTGCTGCTGCTGCTGCTGCTGCTGCTGCTGCTGCTGCTGCTGCTGCTGCTGCTGCTGCTGCTGCTGCTGCTGCTGCTGCTGCTGCTGCTGCTGCTGCTGCTGCCTGCTGCTGCTGCTGCTGCTGCTGCTGCTGCTGCTGCCGCCGCCGCCGAGTTGCGGGGTTGAAGAGCTCCTGGAGCGGGGCCTGCCACCACTGCCCCGCGCGGCTGGAATGGCTGCGGACTTTGCGAGCGCACACCGGGGGCTCCAACATCAAGACCCGGTGTGCGACCTCGCACCACCCGGCGTGGCTATAATGGCCGCGGGACAATCGCCATTGCCAGCCGGGGGCCATGACTTTGACTCTGACAGCGGGGGGGGGGAGAGTGCAGTGGAGAGAGAAGTTTATTTGCCTCCATCACAGTTATGTGATGGATGTTTATGTTAAATGTAATTATGTTGTGTCTGGGGTCTATTTGTGTGTGTTATGCATGGCTGCAGAAACGGCATTTCGTTTGGACCTCCAGGGGTCCAAATGACAAATAAATTTGATTCTGATTCTGATTCTGATTCTGATTCTGACCTTCCAGGTACAAATCCACGTTGACTGTTCCTAATCAGACCATGTTTATCCAGATGCTTATATATATTATCTCTAAGTATCCTTCTATTAATTTGCCCACCACTGACGACAAACTAACATGTCTATAAATGCTAGGTTTACTCTTAGACCCCTTTCAAAACAATGGAACAACGTGCACAGTACGCCAATCCTCCGACACTATTCCCGTTTCTAATGACATTTGAAATATTACTGTCATAACCCCTGCTATTTCTACACTAACTTCCCTCAATGTCCTAGGGAATATTCTGTCAGGACCTGGAGACTTATTCGCTTTTATATTTCTCAAAAGTGTCAGTACTTCCTCTTCTTTGAATCTCATAGTTTCCATAGCTACTCTATTTGTTTCTCTTACCTCACATAATTCAATATCCTTCTCCTTGGCGAATACCGAACAAAAGAAATTGTTCAATATCTCCCCCATCTCTTTTGGCTGCAGATAGCTATCCACTCTGAGTCTCTAATGGACCAATGTTGTTCCTCGTTATCCTTTTGCTATTAATATAGCTGTAGAAACCCTTTGGATTTACTTTCACCTTACTTGCCAAGGCATCCTCATATCTTCTTTTAGCTTTTCTAATTTATTTCTTAAGATTCTTTTTACTTTCTTTATACTCCTCAAGCACCTAATTTACTCCATGCTGCCTATAATTGTTATACCTTGTATAATTATAATTCCTTGTTCTTATGGACTCATAATCCGGTAGGTTTGACATCGATCTTCTTAGTAGCCCCACTTCTCACGGGGTAGTTAGAAAACTCGCTCGCCTCCTTGCAGACCACGGAGCTCCTTGTCAACTGCTATCCGATAATGGCAGTGAGCACTTCAAAGACTTTGCTACACGCTGG
Source organism: Leucoraja erinaceus (assembly GCF_028641065.1). Classification (NCBI taxonomy): domain Eukaryota; kingdom Metazoa; phylum Chordata; class Chondrichthyes; order Rajiformes; family Rajidae; genus Leucoraja; species Leucoraja erinaceus. The sequence goes on along the minus strand of NW_026576772.1, from coordinate 41,782 downwards.
GGTTTTCACCACATCACCAGCAGCCCTGGATATCGTCAGTCAAATGTGCTGGCTGAACGCGCTATCAGGAATGCCAAACAATTAATGGAACGATCCCACTGAGCAAAATCAGATGTGTACCTGGACCTGCTCAACCTGCGCAACATCTCCCGCGATCCGATCTTGGGTTCACCCGCTCAGCGTCTGCTATCCAGGCAGATCCGAGCCAAAGTGCCTGTGGCGGGTCAGGCACTAGTCCCGCATGTGGTAACACCATCAGAGGTCCAGTCCAACAAAAGCGCGATATTCAAAAAGGGTGGTTTGAGAAAACGAGCAGACCGCTTCCACCATTAGCCGAGGGGCAAGTGGGGCATGTGGGGCATGTGGGGGCATGTGGGGCAAGTGGTTCGTCTGCAACCCGCAAAGGTCATGACCGCATCGACGTAATTTCTGGAACTGCCTCTGAGCCACGTTCGTGCTTGGTCAAGGCCGATGTCGGCACCTACAGGCGTAACAGGCAACATATCCTGCCTGTGAATGAGCCAGCACCACCTCCGTACTTTCCTGACCGTACAAGTGTACTTCCACCCACATCCATCGGCATCGACCCAACTGCACCAGCACAACAACCTGTTTCTGAAACGGTTACTTTGCCGATTGTTAAACCACACTCGCACGCGCCATATTCTGGTCTCACCGGGAATGCCGTTTCAATCACCAACAACTATTACACCACCGATCGTGTCCCCGGTGACAAATTGAAATGGACTGTATCGCACACTCGCTGGTCGCGTTTGTAAGCCCACCGTGAAGTACCCGGGATAAGTTTGATGTTCCTCCAGTTTATTGCGATATAATATGTATGCTTTATGTAGTCACTAGTTTTGCATTTATGCATGTGAATCGGATTATTTAAGAGAGGTAGATAAGTGTCATTCATACTGTGGCTCCGCCCACAGGTTTAATAGACAGATCTCTCTCTCTCTCTCTTTTTTTTTTCAAAGTCTTTATTCAACACATCAAATAATACAACAGATCAAGTCATACACAAAACGAACTTACATTATATCCAGTGTCATTAGAGTACAACATTACAATCAATTTTCACAATACTCTCAACCCCACGCGGTGACCAGCGCCCACGGAATACCTCCAAAGTCCTCGTGAGCACCGCATGTTCCCTCTGCAGGGACACGCGTGCACGGACGTAGGCCCGAAAGAGGGGCAAGCAGTCGACTCTTGCCTGACCATCCAACGCCTGCTGCCTGGACCCGCGTATGGCCATCTTGGCCAGGCCCAGGAGTAGACCGACAGGTAGGTCCCACCCTCCCACTTGGCCCTCCCCACACCCTGCCTTGTGTCCAAACACAAGAATCGTAGGACTAAAATGTAACCAGAACTTTAGGAACAACCCCTTCAGATATTCATACAGGGGCAGTAGCCTCTCACACTCCATATAAATGTGGAACACGGTCTCTTCCTCGCCACAGAAAATACAGGCAGCGGACGAGTCCGTGAACCGACTCAAAAGTTTGTTACTCGCCACCGCTCTGTGCAGCACTCTCCACCCCAGGTCCCCCACGTAAAGGGGGACAACTCCCTTGTAGAGGGACCCCCACTGTGGACATTCCCCGCCTTCAGGTGGTAACACCGTCCGCCATGGTGTGTCGGGACGGGAGACGAAGGCAAGGAGGTGCAGAATGTGCAGGAACATTTTATACAGGGAGCGTCTCTTCGCGTCACGAAACGGCACGCTAATCATCTCCGTAAGGCGGCCCAGGTTGTATGGAACCGGTGCCCGGGATATATCCCGGAACCGAGGCCCAATAAGCAGATCTGACGGAGCGGGTAAGGGCTCATTTAAAACCACTCTGGGCGCCCGCCTCTCCTCGACACCCGCCATGATTTGATGAGGACCGGCCACTCCCGCAGCCGCAACATCCCTCACCCCTCGTGGAGCAACACGCTGGCTGAAAACAACCAGATTCCACACTCTTAACACATCCCGGTAGAAAACAGGCAAGCCCCTTAGGGCGGGTCGACTGATGCCCGCCACCGGGAGCCGCGAGACCCCCCTTAGACAACGACCCCGTCGGAAACAATACGTGGCCAAAACGTGCCATCTGGGGGGGTTCTCTATATACATATACCTCCTCAGAGTCCTGAGGCGGAGAGCCGCCACCTGGGTACGCACGCATACCAAGGACTGGCCGCCCTCCTCTAACGGGAGACTCAGGACAGCTGTGGAAACCCAGTGCTTCCTATTTCCCCAAAATAAGTCCACCAGCTTCTTCTGTAAAGCATTTACAAAAGTGGGAGGCGGGACATGAGTAGCCAGCCGGTACCATAACATGGAGGCCACCAGCTGGTTTATGACCAACACCCTCCCCTGAAAAGAAAGAACTCCAAGCAGGCCTGACCAGCGTCCCAGCCTGGCAACCACTTTCGTCTCCAACTCCTGCCAATTTGCCGGCCAAGCATCCTCAGTGGGACTCAGGTACACCCCCAGATAGAGGAGGTGCGTGGTGCTCCACGCAAACATTGCCATCTCCTCTGGCAGGGAGTCCACCAGCCACTGACCCACTAAAAGTCCAGAGCACTTGCTCCAATTAATCCTGGCAGAAGATGCATCCGAGAAAATCTTCTGGCAATCACGCATCCTCCGCAGGTCACCAGGATCGGTGAACATAAGGAGTACATCATCGGCATAGGCCGAAAGAACCAACTCCACCCCTGGGCCCGGTACGGCCAGGCCTGTCAACCTCCTCCGAGGAAGACACGGAAATGGCTCCACACAGACGGAGTACAGCTGACCTGACATGGGGCACCCCTGACGGACCCCCCTCCCAAAAATGAAAGGGAACCAACAACGCACCATTAACCTTCACAAGGCACTCCTCTGCAGCATACAAGAGGCGGACCCGGGCCACAAAATGCGGTCCAAATCCAAACGCTTGCAACGTTCCGAACATGTATTCATGCTCTACCCTATCAAAAACCTTCTCCTGATCAAGAGACAGAAACGCAGCTGACTGACCAGTTCCCTGTGCTAGATGAATCAGGTCCCTAACCAGGTGGATGTTATCCTGAATGGACCGACCAGGGACTGTGTAAGACTGGTCATGGTGAATCAGCTGAGACAGCACAGAGCCCAGGCGATTTGCCATCGCCCGTGCAAATACTTTATACTCTGTGCATAGGAGAGAGACCGGGCGCCAGTTTTTCAACAGGCGGAGTTCCGCCTTCTTGGGCAGCAGGACAACCACTGCTCTACGCCACGAGAGAGGCATCTTCCCTGTCGCCAGGCTCTCCCCCAGAACCAACATGTAATCACCCCCCCAGGATACCCCAGAAGGCTCTTACAAACTCTACCGTCAGCCCATCCAGCTCGGCGGACTTACCCCTCCTGAGCTGATGCAGTGCACAAGTCAACTCCTCCAAAGATAAAGGGCCATCAAGAAGATCGGCCACCTCCCTATCTATAACCGGTAGACTCTCCCACAGGTCCTGCTGAGCTTCCCCGCTGACTCCACCTGCGGAGAACAGGGAACCATAAAAGGAGCTGACCAAGGCACTAATCCTCTCTGGATCCGCGACAGAGGAACCATCATCTGCGAGCAGCTCCACGAGCTGCTTGCGGTCTCCCCGCCCTTTCTCCAGAGAGAAAAAGAAAGGCGAAGCTCGATCCAGATCGTGCAGCATCTGGACCCGCGCCCTCACGTAAGCGCCTCGGGACCGCTCAAGTTGCAGGTTCCTCAATGCTTCCTTCTTCTCATGAAACACACCCCATTCGCAAGAGTCACCTCCAACCTGACCCAGGCGAGACTCTGCGTCCATCAGCTCCCTCTCAAGCTTCTCAACCGCTGAGTCCTGCCGACCGGTCGACCCCCACGTGTATTCCTTACAAAAAATACGGATGTGAGCTTTCCCCACATCCCACCACTGCCTTAGGGAAGAGAAGCATCTCTGCCTCTCTCTCCACCGCACCCAAAACCGACTGAATGACTCCCGGAAACACCGATCCTCCAGCAGCCGGTTATTAAAGTGCCAGTACGCAGACCCAGCCCGAACGCGTGCTGGATTAACATCCACACGCACCAGACAGTGGTCCGAGCATGGCACCAGCTGCATTGAGGCCGCTGAGACACGGGAAACAAACGCTCGGGAGATATATATTCGATCAATGCGGGAACCACGGCCCTCAGACCTCCGCGAAAAAGCAGTGGAGTCTGGGTTGAGGTCCCGCCACGCATCAACCAACTCAAAAGAATCAATCAACCCTCTCAGCTTCTTTGCTACAGCAGGAGCACACTGAGTACCAGAACGATCTCGCACCTCAAGTGTGCAGTTAAAGTCCCCCCCAAGGAAGACACACTCTCCCCGATCAATAGTGCTCAACAGAGCATTCACTTCCTGAATTAGGCCGACCTGCATCGTGCCGGAGCTGGGGGCATACACGTTAATGAAATGCAACGGCATGCCATCCAGGCTCACGGTCAGATGGAGCAAACGTCCTGGCACAACTTCTTGCACTTTTATAATATTGGGCAGGAAATTCTGAGCCAACAGAATGGCCACCCCACTCGAATTTGAGCTAAGATGACTCATATAGACCTCTCCTTCCCACTCCAACCTCCAAGTGGGTTCATCCTTGACAACAGTATGCGTCTCCTGCAGAAAACACACTGCAAATTTCCCCTCCCTAAGGACCGATAAAAGCTGGAACCTGCGAAAACTCGCTCTACTCCCGTTTAAGTTTAGGGTAGCTAACGTGAATGCACTGGTTCATTAAATTGAAATCCTCATACTTCTCCTCCTAGGCTCTGTAGCCCCCTCTCTTTTTAGGAACTCCAAAAAGTCCCTAAACTGGCACTGCTCAGAGCCAGGAAGATCACTATCCTTGTTCGCAAGGATAGCCTCGAAAGTTTTAATTAAGGCGGACAGATCAGCCCACCGTCTCTTAGCAGCGTCAATATTTTTATTGTAGCTACGGCTTATCTTTAGAAACTCCCTCACCTCACAGATAACAAATTGTTCGGCATGGACTTGCAGGGCCGAGATGGCCTGTTTCCGTGCTGTAATTGTTATATGGTTATATGGTTATAGGACACAACTCCAGAGGGGTCTACCCCCTCACCTGACCCTGTGGTACCCTCGAGAGATCCCTGAGGTGGATGCTCAACCTCCAACCCAGACGACGTCATTACCTGACCTCAAACCACATCGGTGGTGGAAGATCTGGAAAAATCCACCCCCCTAACTTTGGACTCACGTCCCTGCTCTTCCTCACCAGGCCCAATCCTCCTTTTTGTCCCACTAGCATGCGGCGTTGTGGTAACCTCCATAAGGAGAGGGTCTTCCTCCTCGACACTACCCCCCGCCTCCTTACCACCCGCGCGTTTTGCCTTCCCTACCCCCTTCAGAGCCACCTCAGCTCCTTGCTGGGCCACGGCAGTTTCACTCTGGACCCCCCTGGAGCTGACAGGCGCCCCTTGGGTGATCTCCGCACTCGGCAGTAGCACACCCGCTTGCTTTTGACTCGCTTGGGTGGTCTTTTTCAGCTTATTCTTCTTCTTCTTCTGCTGCTCCCATTTCTCTCCCCCCTCACCCTGTGCCTCACCTTCAGCCACCCCCTCAGGTTCAGGATGTAGGGGGCGGGGGCCCTTGCTGCCCTGGGTCCCCAAGGTTGAAACTGCAGACCCAGAAGGGCTATCCCCGCTGCCCCGGATCACCGAGGCAGAGCCGGCCGCCCCTGCCAGGTCAGCGATTCCACCCCGCCCCTCCGAGACCTGACGAGCAACCCCTGATGGGCCAGCAGTGCATTCCTGGGCCGCTGCGCGAGAAGTTCTAGCAGCGACCCCTTGATTAGGACATTCCCTTCGGAGATGTCCATAACCATCGCACGCATGACACCGTGCCTTTCCCCAACTCCAACGCACGGTTCTGGGGAGACCCCTACACTCCACCTCGAAACTCCCCTCATCACCTTCCCCCTCCCCCACCTTCACGAACACCCTCCTTTTGAAACTGAGAATCCCCTTTTCCTCCGGGTCCCCCTCAGGGTGCATGAGCCTAAAGCACTTAGACCGCACCTCCCCAATCTGAGACGGGTGTGGAAAGAGTGTCGCATACGGAATACATGTGGGGCAACTCCGCAGGAGAACCGGTCTCACCCTGGACACCCATGGGTCCACCTGTATATGGACCTCCCCCCCACTGAAATCCCCCTCTCCACCACTGTGGCCACATCCTCCCGGTTCTTCAATATCATCTCAACCTTTCCCCTCTCGAGCTCGGAAGAGACAATAGCCCCCCTACCAAGAAGGGCATTCATAGCCTTCGTGATTGATCACCTGGACATCTGGGGCCCAGTTTGAACCGAGATACCAAATCTGTCCCAGTCCAAGTCAACATGAGTCTCATGTTCAGATGTCCTCGCTTTCGCTGCTGATGTCACTACTGCGTAGCTCCTCGCCTTCTGCCGAGCCCCCGCCATCGCCATCCGGGCAGAGGCACAAACCAGCTCCCGGCACCCCATCAGCTCAGCAAATCAATTCCCAGGGACAGTCACAGTCCAAAGCAATCCTCAAAAAACAAAGTCCTCCAGCTGAAAGTATAAAATTCTCCAAGTTCAATCCACTGCCGAGAACACCTTGCCTTGTCTTGCCAAACGCAAAAGCACCTTCTTCACATTAAGCCAGGCAGCCGCACTGTGCAAAATGACTTTAGGGCAGAGAAACCGTGCCAAAACACGACAAAGACACCGAAAACTTCATACCATCGCTCTCCAGGCACTCTTGGCAGTCCGCCAATGGCAGCCGCTCCCTCGACAATGTAGAGAAATCTCAGGGCTTTTCACACTTGTGGAGGCATTTTTAAAGCACAGAAAAGTTTCAACAGTCCAACAATAAGTTAAACTATGAAGCCCCTCTGCCTCTCTTCGATCTCCTTCCACCAAAAAACATTGAAAGGCCACTTAAAACCTCTCAGCCACTGGAGCTGAGAAAGGGAGAGTTCAGGGTGAGCAAATTGCTCTTAATGTCCTCGAGTCCAGCTGAGGTCTGCAGGCCGAGAGAACTCTGGCTGACGAGGGGTATTGAAGCTCTGGTCAGGAGAAGAAAGGGATACGTGTCAGGTATCGGCAGCTGATATCAATTGAATGCCTTGAGAGTTACACGGAACACACCAGGATGGGTGCATCTGGGGTGGAATTACGGGGAGCAACATGGGAACATGAGATATTCCAGGCATATATGGTAAAACGAAGTCCCAAATGATTCTGTAAACAATTTACGAAGAAAGGGTTCCAATGGACGAGCTAAAAATGTGGTCATTTCCGTATACAACCGCGGGAGATGGCAAATATCCTAAATAATTGGGACAAACAAGTGCCGATCGGTCAAAGTTAGCATGGCCCTCTTAAATAGGCACAGCAGTTCCCGAAACTCGTACAGTGATAGAGTTAATCCCGGTTTCCTATACCTGTCCCTTGCCTCCTTCTTCTGTCTTACCAGAGCCTCAATTTCGTTCGTCATCTAAGCTCCTTTATTCCCACCTGCTTTGCACCTCATTCTAGCAGGAACATAGACATCATCAGGGTTACACAAAAAAGCTGGAGAAACTCAGCGGGTGCAGCAGCATCTATGGAGCGAAGGAAATAGGCAACGTTTCGGGCCGAAACCCTTCTTCAGACTGATCGGGGGCGGGGGTGGGCGGGGACAAGAAAGGGAAAAGAAGGAGGAGCCCGAAGGCTGGGGGATGGGAGGAGACAGCAGGGGGGCTGAGGAGGAGGAGGAGACAGCAAGGACTAACACAATTGGGAGAATTCGATGTTCATGCCCCCGGGATGCAGAATCCCCAAACGGAATATGAGGTGCTGTTCCTCCAATTTCCGGTGCTGCTCGCTGTGGCCATGGAGGAGACCCAGGACAGAGAGGTCGGAGACGGAGTGGGAGGGGGAGTTGAAGTGCTGAGCCACCGGGAGGTCAGCTTGGTTATTGCGGACCGAGCGGAGGTGTTCGGCGAAACGATCGCCCAACCTCCGCTTGGTCTCACCGATATAGATCTGCTGACATCTAGAGCAGCGGACGCAATAGATGAGGTTGGAAGAGATGCAGGTAAACCTCTGTCACACCTGGAACGATTGCTTGGGTCCTTGAACGGAGTCGAGGGGGGAGGTAAAGGGATAAGTGTTGCATCTCTTGCGGTTGCAATGGAAAGTGCCCGGGGAGGGGGTGGTACGAGAGGGAAGGGAAGAATTGACAAGGGTGTTATGGAGGGAGCGGTCTTTGCGGAAGGCAGATATGGGGGGAGATGGGAAGATGTGGCGAGTGGTGGGGTCACGTTGGAGGTGGCGAAACTGACGGAGGATTACTTTTTGTATGTGACGGCTGGTGGGGTGAAAGGTGAGGACTAGGGGGACTCGGCCCTTGTTGCGAGTGGGGGGATGGGGAGAGAGAGCAGTGTTGCGGGGTATGGAAGAGACCCTGGTGCGAGCCTCATTTATGGTGGAGGAGGGGAACCCCCGTTCCCTGAATAATGAGGACATTTCAGATGTCCTGGTGTGGAACGCTTCAACCGTGGAGCAGATGCGGCGTAGACGGAGGAATTGGGAGTAGGGGATGGAGTCCTTACAGGGAGCAGGGTGGGAAGAAGTGTAGTCCAGATAGCCATGGGAGTCAGTGGGTTTGTAGTGTATGTCGGTCAGAAGTCTTTCACCTGCAATGGAGATAGTGAGGTCAAGGAATGGTAGGGAAGTGTCGGAAATGGTCCAGGTGTATTTGAGTGCCGGATGGAAGTTAGTGGTGAAGTGGATGAAGTCAGTCAGTTGTGTGCGGGTGCAGGAGGTGGAACCAAAGCAGTCGTCGATGTAGCGGAGGTAGAGGTCGGGGATGGGGCCCTGGTATGTATTGAACAAGGATTGCTCGACGTAACCTACAAATAAGCAGGCATAGCTGGGGCCCATGCGTGTGCCCATAGCTACGCCTTGTATTTGGAGGAAATGGGAGGAGTCGAACGTGAAGTTATTGAGGGTAAGGACCAGCTCCGCTAGGCGGAGGAGAGTGTCAGTGGCTGGGTATAGGTTGCTTCTCTGGTCGAGGAAGAACCGGAGGGCTATGAGACCATCGTGGTGGGGGATGGAGGTGTAGAGTGATTGGACGTCCATGGTGAAGATGAGGGGGTGAGGGCCTAGAGAATTGAATGCGCTGAGATCACCCATGCTGTCTCCTCCCATCCCCCAGCCTTCGGGCTCCTCCTCCTTTTTCCCTTTCTTGTCCCCGCCCACCCCCGTCCCCGATCAGTCTGAAGAAGGGTTTCGGCCCGAAACGTTGCCTATTTCCTTCGCTCCATAGATGCTGCTGCACCCGCTGAGTTTCTCCAGCTTTTTTGTGTAACCTTCGATTCTCCAGCATCTGCAGTTCCTTCTTAAAAACTTTAACAAGTTATTGCCTAATAGCATCAAAGCTAGCCTTTATCCTGTTCAGAATTTTAGATGGTCAGTTCAACCTGTCTCGATCAAAAACTATCCCGAAGCCAATAGTACAGCGATCGCTAAAAGGTTTGGCCACCAACACTTTCGTTACTTCCCCTTCCCAAGCTCCAAAGTGTAGATCTAACTATAATAAATGATCAATGCAATTAAGCCAGAGAGGATTTGGAAATATTCAGGAGCACTTATCACAGAAGCCCCCACCTCGTTGACTAGAAACATGCTCTTGAAGAAATATTTCACAAACACTTTTCAGAAAACTCGTACGCTGGGGTCGGTGTGGAGAGGCCGGGAGTAGCTTTAGTGTCTGTGGGCGCAGTGTGGGGGGGGGGGGGGGGGGGGGGGGGGGGGCGGTCAACGTTGCTAGTTGGACAGTCTTGGTGGGGGTGGCACTGCTTAAGTGGCGTATTGAGGGAAATGGCTAGAGTGTCAATGTCCGCGCTGTGTGTGTGGATGGGCGTGTGTGTGTGTGTGTGTGTGTGGGGGGGGGGGGGGGAATTTTGCTTGTTTGTCAGTCTCGGTGGGGGTGGCACTGCTTAAGTGGGTGGTGGAGACTTCTTTACTCAGAGAGCGGTAGCTGTGTGGAATGACCTTCGAGTTGGAGGCAGGTTCGATTTTATCCTTTAAAAATAAATTGGATAAGTATATGGACGGGAAAGATACGGAGGGTTATGGTCTGAGTGCAGGTAGATGGGACTAGGGGATAATAAGTGTTCGGCACGGACTAGAAGGGCCGAGACGGCCTGTTTCCGTGCTGTAATTGTTATATGGTTATATGGTTATAAGGGTAGACGGGGGCGTGAGGGTCATTTTCCCACACAAGCCATAGGTGACTGGGCTATCTGAACCCAAGCACCAAGTTGTAAGCGGCCTAGTTGTAAGCGACCAATTTAGAAGCAGCCTCGGGAGAACCCTCACTCTCCCAAATCTACCCTCCGCGGGTTGTTGGTCGGGTGGAGCGGAGGTTTGGAGCAATGTTATCCCTCCACAGTGATATGATGGACCAATCGCTGACATGTCCCGCCCCCGGGAACGTCAGGTCCGTTATTTGACTTTTCTGCTCAGCGGCATTCGGTTAGTTTGCATTTAGAAACATAGACATAGAAACATAGAAATTAGGTGCAGGAGTAGGCCATTCGGCCCTTCGAGCCTGCACCGCCATTCAATATGATCATGGCTGATCATCCAACTCAGTATCCCGTACCTGCCTTCTCTCCATACCCCCTGATCCCCTTAGCCACAAGGGCCACATCTAACTCCCTCTTAAATATAGCCAATGAACTGGCCACAACTACCCTCTGTGGCAGAGAGTTCCAGAGATTCACCACTCTCTGTGTGAAAAAAGTTCTTCTCATCTCGGTTTTAAAGGATTTCCCCCTTATCCTTAAGCTGTACCCCCTTGGCCTGGACTTCCCTAACATCGGGAACAATCTTCCTGCACCTAGCCTGTCCAACCCCTTAAGAATTTTGTAAGTTTCTATAAGATCCCCTCTCAATCTTCTAAATTCTAGAGAGTATAAACCAAGTCTATCCAGTCTTTCTTCATAAGACAGTCCTGACATCCCAGGAATCAGTCTGGTGAACCGTCTCTGCACTCCCTCTATGGCAATAATGTCCTTCCTCAGATTTGGAGACTGCTTGGCAATCGTGCCTGTCAGGAGCTGGGGCTGATTTCCTTTGACAAAACTGTCCACAAGCTGCAAATTTCGTTGGACCCGCTGAATGAATTCCCTGATATTTTCGACAACAACCTAGGCAAGTTGCCTGTGACCTACAAGATTATTACTGACCCCGATGTGACGCCCGTCAACCGAACCCCGCACCGATTGTCATTTGCCATGACTGACAGGGTTCATTCTATGCTGAAGGACATGACCTCCATAGGCGTAATTGAAGCAGTCAGCGACCCCACTGCCTGGATCTCGACCATGATTGCCACATTCAAGAAGGGAAATAACGAAATCCGTCTGTGTATCAACCCGAAAGACCTGAACACTGCCATTGAGCGCCCACACCATTCCATGAAGACTGTCGAGGATGTTACGGCAAAGGTCGGAATGGCCACCCTATTTTCTGTCCCCGATACAAAGAACTATTTCTGGCAGATACCGCTGGACAAGAAGTCATCAGACCTCACTACATTTGCCACCCCATTCGGCAGGTATAAGTTCCTGAGAATACCATTCGGAATCAACTCCGCCAGCGAAGTGTTCCAGAGACCTATGGGGCAATTATTCGAGGGCTTATCTTGTGCTATCATTGTCGACGATATCCTCGTGTATGGCAAAGACAGACGCAGCGGAACACGATCACAATCTCAGGCTCATCTTGGAGCGCGCTCACAAGATCAACCACAAGCTCAATCCTGACAAGTGTAAGTTCCGGGTTCCACCGGTTTCCTACGTCGGCCACATCTTTACTTCTGATGGCCCTAAACCCGATCCGAAGAAAGCAGCTGCCATCACAGAGATGATTAGATTAGATTAGATTAGATTCCTTTATTGTCATTCAGACCTTTCGGTCTGAACGAAATTTCGTTGCCTGCAGTCATACACAATAATAATAAATAACAAAACATACACTAAACACAAATTAACATCCACCACAGTGAGTTCACCAAGCACCTCCTCACTGTGATGGAGGCAAAAGTCTTAGTATCTGTCTCTTCCCTCCTTGTTCTCCCTCTGCGCTGAGGCGATCCAGGCCGAAGATGCCGCCCTCCAGTCCAGCGGACCTCCGAAGTGATGTCACCGCTGCCGAAAGCCGGAACGCCGTCTCCGCTCCAAGTCGGCCCGCCACAGCCTCAGCTCCGAGTCGGACCGCTGCCGAAAGCTGGAACGCCGCCTCAGCGAGTCGGGCCACCGCTGCCTCAGGGCAATAAGGCTGCTCCTGAGAATTACAGACCAGTTTCACTGACCAGTGTTACATGTAAGATCACATCATACACTCTCATATCATGGACCATTTCGAAAAGAATGGGATACTGGTGGACTCACAGCATGGCTTCAGAGCCAACCGTCCAACGGAAATACAACTTATTGTCACTATTGATGGCATCACAAGAGCATTAGATAAGGGGAACTATATACATATGGCAATCCTGGACTTTTCGAAAGCATTCGATACAGTTCCTCATGAAAGGCTCCTAGGAAAACTGGATTGCTATGGTATCAGAAATAGTCTACATAACTGGATTAGTGACTTTCTTACAAACCGGACGCAGAGGGTGGCCTGTGAAAGAACCATTTCTTTAGAAGAACAAGTAGTGTCAGGAGTACCGCAAGGCACGGTCCTCGGACCGCTGTTGTTCCTGACGTACATCAATGATCTAACTGAACACATACATTGTAAAACAAGACTCTTTGCAGATGTGTGTCTTGTATATACACCTGCCACTGATGTAGGGGATATGAACTCCTTACAAGAAGACCTTAAGTCCGCGGAATTATGGTAAAACACATGGAAGATGGGCTTCAACCCAAACAAATGCTCAAATATGATAATTTCTGACAAGAAGAAACCACCGACTCGAGACTTCGTCTTCTGTGGACAAATATTTCATCATACAACCATACCCCGGAGTTCATCTTGATATCAAGCTTTCGTGGGGCGAACACATGGACAACACGGTAACTAAAGCGAATCGGACACTAGGATTCAGACGAAACCTCTGGTTCTGCCCAAAGAAAGTGAAAATCACAGAATATACAACATTAGTTAGCTACTTACTGGAATACACCTGGGACCCATACAAACTGGCCATACCAACAAACTAGAAGGGGTACAGAGGAAAGCAACACGCCTTAGCATCGAGAACTACAATAGTGGTAGCACCCAGATGCTGTCTGACCTGGAGTGGGAAACGCTGGAAAAAAGAAGGGCAAGGAACAGACTAGCCATGTTGTACAAGATTCAAATGGGATCGTGGCCATAACTGCAGATAGATACATAAAACAGTGAACAAAAAGGAGAAGAAAGAGAAATTATATGTAAATAGAAACCCCATTCACCAGGACAGATATTTATAAAAACTCGTTATTTGTAACAACCATAAGGGAATTGAATAAACAATATAGTTAAATCAACTTCACTAGACAGTTTTAGGGGGGCACTATCAACACGTTAGCATGCACACCACATCCAAGATGGCGATGTGCAGAGTACTGCCCCGCCGACTACAAATTCAAAAGGTTCAGAAGGAAATTTAGATTTAGCTCTTTGGACTGAAGCAGTGGTCTCCAAACAATGGCCCGTCGCGAGATTTTATACGGCCGGCAGCAAGCTCTTAAAACGTCCCACGCAGCCGGGCTATTTAGCGGGTTCTGTGATAGCGGAAAAAACACCCCTCCCCCCCCCCCCCCTCAGGGATCCAACAGCTCCGCGAGTAAATTTCCTGTTCTCCCACCACCCCCCCCCCCCCCCCCCCCCCCCCCCCCCCGGGCCAGGCCATCGCCGACCTGCGTCGGGACGGCGAGCGTCCTGGAGCCGGTGGTGGGGGAGGGAGAGGATGATGCCGAGGCTTCCCGGTGCGGTGCCGCTCCACGATGGCTCCGCGCCGGGTACCCTCGGCCTCTCCCTCCAGATCCATCGGCTCCAGCACCCCCCCCCCCCCCCCCCCCCCCCCGCCTCCTCACTTCCGGACTTTAGGACCCGGGTGAGCCCGGAGCTCAGGACCCGCTGCTCGCGGCTGCTGCTGAATCCGCGGGAGGGGCGATTGTTTCAGTCGCCGGACGCGGGTAACGCGTTAAAATGAACGGATCGACAGACAGCTCTAATTCCAGTTAGTCTTTATTTAACTCTTCCCACATTTACATTTTCCATGATTTTATTTCCGCGCGCTCACTCACTCACTGGGTTTTTTTACGACGCGGAATTTGGGGATTAAATGGGAACCGTTCGTTCAGCGTCGACCACCGGGTTTCTGCCCCACAACCCCTGCTCCTGACGCCGGTCCCGGTACCTGACTCTTTAACACACCCGGTGCGGAACAGGTACTTTGGATCTGTCTTCACAAATGAGGGCACAAACAATCTTCCTGATATAATAGGGACCAGAGGATCTGGGGTGACAGAGGAACTGAAGGAAATCCACATTAGGCAGGAAATGGTGTTGGATAGACAAATGGGACTGAAGGCTGATAAATCCTAACTTGTTCAACCTTTCTCTGTAACTTAGTTGCTGAAACCCAGGCAACATTCTAGTAAATCTCCTCTGTACTCTCTCTAAGGGGTAAATCTTTTGGGACCGAGATGAGAAAAACATTTTTCACACAGAGAGTGGTGAATCTCTGGAATTCTCTGCCACAGAAGGTAGTTGAGGCCAGTTCATTGGCTACATTTAAGATGGAATTAGATGTGGCCCTTGAGACTAAAGGTAACGTGGGGTATGGAGAGAAGGCAGGTACAGGATGCTGAGTTGGATGATCATCCACGGTCATATTGAATGGCGGCGCAGGCCGGAAGGGCCGAATGGCGTACTCCTGCACCTATTTTCTGTTTCTATGTTTCTATGTACTTAAGGAAGTGGCTCTATAAATCGTGGATGCATTGGTGATAATTTTCCAATGTTCTGTAGACACATATCAGTTTCTGTGGATTGGAGGATAGCTAATGTTATCCCACTTTTTAATAAAGGCGGGAGAGCAAAAAACGGGGAATTATA
Source organism: Leucoraja erinaceus (assembly GCF_028641065.1). NCBI lineage: Eukaryota > Metazoa > Chordata > Chondrichthyes > Rajiformes > Rajidae > Leucoraja > Leucoraja erinaceus. The sequence continues at coordinate 26,652 of NW_026576772.1, read as the reverse complement.
GACCAGTTAGCCTCACATCGGTGGTGGGGAAGATGCTGGAGTCAATGATAAAATATGAGATAGCCGCATATTTGGATAGCTGTAACAGGATCGGTCAGAGTCAGCATGGATTTACGAACGGGAATTCATACTTAACTAATCGTCTGGAATTTTTTGATGATGTAACCAGGGAAATGGACACAGGAGGTACAGTGGATGTAGTGTACCTGGACTTTCAGAAAGCATTTCATAAGGTCCCACATAGGAGACTAGTGTGCAAAATTAGGGCACATGTATTGGGGTAGAGTGCTGACATGGATAGAGAAGTGGTTGGCAGACAGGAAACAAAGATTAGGGATTAACGGGTCCCTTTCAGAATGGTAGGCAGTGCCTAATGGGGTACCGCAAGGCTCGGTGCTGGGACCCCAGCTACTTTGCAATATACATCAATGATTTGGATGACGGAATTCAAGGTAACATTAGCAAATTTGCTGCTGACTCAAAGCTGGGTGGTAGTGTGAACTGTGAGGAGGATGCTATGAGAATGCAGGGTGACTTGGATAGATTGAGGGAGTGGGCAGATGCATGGCAGACGAAGTTTAATGTAGATACATGTGAGGTTATCCACTTTGGTTGCAAAAACAGGAAGGCAGATTACTGTCTAAATGGTGTCAAGTTGGGAAAAGGGGAAGTACAACGGGATCTGCGGGGTCCTTGTTCATCAGTCTAAGAAAGTAAGCATGGAGGTTCAGCAGGCAATGAAGACAATGAATGGCATGTTGGCATTAATAACAAGAGGAATCAAATATAGGAACAAATAAGTCCTTCTGCCGTTGTACAGAGCCCTAGTGAGACCACACTTGGAGTATTGCGTGCAGTTTTGATCCCCTAATTTGAGGAAGGACATTCTTGCTATTGAGGGAGTGCAGCGTAGGTTTACAAGGTTAATTCCCGGGATGGCGGGACTGTCGTATGCTGAGAGAATGGAGCAGCTGGGCTTGTACACTATGGAGTTTAGAAGGATGAGAGGTTATCTCATTGAGACATTTAAGATTGTTAAGGGCTTGGACACGCTAGAGGCATTAAACATGTTCCAGATGTAGGGGGAGTCCCGAACTAAGGGCCACAGTTTAAGAATAATGAGTAAGCCACTTAGAACGGAGACGAGGAAACGCTTTATCTCACAGAGAGTGGCGAGTCTGTGGAATGCTCTGCCTAAGGGTGGAGGCATGTTCTCTGGAAGCTTTCAAGAGAGAGCTAGATAGGGCTCTTAAAAATAGCCTAATCGGGGGATATGGGGAGAAGTCAGGAACGGGGTACTGATTGGGGATAATCAACCAAGATCACATTGAATGGGAGTGCTGGCTCGAAGGTCCAAGTAGCCTACACATGCCCATATTTTCTATTGTGTTTTGGAACTGGAGCACATTCTCAGCCAATGTTTTCCATCCCACGTCCCGAAGAAAGGATACAGTTTTCCCGTGAATTTATTCCCAGTGAGGGTGTGGAGATGGGAATTGGTGTCCGCGTCGTAAAATGAAACTGTCCCAGACACGTAACTGAAATAAACTCCCACCCTCCCGGGGATGGAACGGGCGTGGAGAGGGGATGGGGGGGAGGTGAGGGCAACAAGCTTGTCATCCCACAGCCCGATGCTCCAGACTCCAGTCTCAGGTGTCAGTGTGACCTCCCCCTTCCTCTCCACAGACTCAGCGGCGACTCCCAGACTCCAGCGCCGACTCCCCGCAACCACCACCGCCCATGAATGTCTCCCCGATATGAATCCCTCCAATCCCAGCAAACACGGACTGTGTGTAAACCTCTTCCCGGTGTCAGGGAGACTCATCTTGGTCCCGGTACATCTCATCCTCTTCCGATCCGCAGATACTTCGAGTACAGGACCCGCTGTATCCACATCCAGGGTGACGGAGACTGGGGGGAGAAGCAGAGAATGAGATAGTCTCCGGCGGTCGGGGGAGACTCGGGCAGCGCGGTCCAGGGACCGGGGAGACTCGGGCGGCGCGGCCCAGGGACCGGGGAGAGGCCGCTCGGCCTCAGGGACAGGCGGACGGACAACTGAAAACCTGACCGAGGATTGCGCGATTGTGGTGGGGATGGAGGAATGAAGAGGGCTATTCAGAGATGGAGACATGTCAGAGAAGAGGATATTGAGGTGAGTGGGAATTTGAGGTTGTTAAAGAGGAGGTAGAGGTGTGGGGTGGAGTGAAGTCGCCATGATACGGAGCTGCGGGGCACCGAGGAGACGTGAGTGTGGGCCTCGTCTATGATGGGAGAGGGGAACCCCCGTTCCCTAAAGCATGAGGACATCTCGGATTTCCTGGTAAGGAACACCTCATCTTGGGGGCAGATGCGGCGTGGACGGAGGAATTGGGAGTGGAGTCTTTACAGGAAGCAGGGTGTGGAGAAATGTAGTCGAGATAGTTGTGGGAGTAAGTGGGTTTGTAATAGATGTCTATCGATAGTCTATTTCCTGTGATGGAGACTGTGAGATCAAGAAAGGGGAGGGAGGTGTCGGTGATGTTCCAAGTAAATGTGATTGCTGGATATAAATCGGTGATGAAGTTGATGAAGTCCATGAGTTCTGCATGGCTGCAGGAGGTAGCACCGATGCAGTCACCAATGTAATGGAGATCGAGTTCGGGGATAGGGCCTTGGACTTGGAGGAAGTGTGAGGATTCGAAGGAGATGTTATTAAGAGTTTGAACCAGCACCACTAGGCGGAGTAGTGTCAGTAGAGGGAAATTGGATGGTTCAGCGGTCGAGGAAGAAACGATGGACTTTAATGCCTTCCTGGTGGGGGGTGGACGTGTAGAGTGAATGAACGTCCATGGTAAAGATGAGGGGGTGGGGGCTCTGAAAGCAGAAGTCATTAAAGGGACGAAGGCATGCGAGGTACCTTGGACATAGGTCGGTACGGATTGGACCAGGGGGGATAGGATGGAGTCAATGTACGTGGAAAACATGTCATTGGGACACGGCAGTTGTGTTTATGGATTTTGTGGGGAATTTCAAACTGGGCTGTGCGAGGCTTGGAAATTATAAAGTGTTACGTCTCAGGTGTAAGGTTTAAATATGTCAGAAACAAGAATAATGGAAAAGGTATAAGCTATACCTTGCTTGAAGTAATCAGATATTTCTTTGAATGTCATGTTGAACGAAACAGGGCAATGCAACTTTTCAATCGGCAAGGCTTCATCTACCACTGACATTGGTTTGGCTTCATCACGAACCCTGGAAATATTGAACAGCTGGTTATAAACTGAGCATTAGAAATGTTTTGAATTGTTGCACAAAAACTCACAATATTTCCATGAGGCCAATGTCCTACCTTTGCTTGCGACTAGCTTCCTCCTAAAATAAATAAAACACAAACCTCAATTGATTGAGATGAACCGTCCTCATCCCGACATCGGGAATTTCACCACATTTCTACAACCCTCTGATAATTCCCATTTCCCAACTCTTATCTCCACCGTCATGCAGACAGATAGCGATTATTGCCGCCGAGATGTAGAACGATGGGGGAAAGCACAAGGAATGTTCTTGAGAATGACGCCATAACCGAGAGGATGGAACTTAATGAAAATACTGGGATGGTCATGGGATTTCATCTGGAGAAGATGTCAGAAATGATGAGACAGAATTTAATATTATCGATGGAATTAAATGGGTGGGGATGAAATAACATCTCAAATCGAATGGTCTATGATGGAGAATGGGATGTCATTCTATGGTGAAACAAGGTGGACAAAACAAGCAGAGCAAATACCCTCAAGGTGACCACCCACTGCTGATGGGAACTGGATATAGATGATCAATCTGATGTGCGCGCCACGTTCTAGATCACAATGTTAATCCCCACAATGTGGTAATGGCTGATCTAGCCCAGGACTGAATTCCTCCTCTTTGCCCCATTCCCTTCGATTACAACCCAAATTTTCCAAAATGTGTCCTCCTCTGGTATAAATACGTCTAACATGTTAAACCTCTCAGAGTCTCTTGCTTGGAGATTCCCAGATATTCACTGTCCTCTGACCATTCCGTGGTCCTTAGGATCAGACATAGGATCACCTGCCATTGCTCTAAACGCTATGGAATGCAAACACCTCCCTACATTCAAGCAAGGCAGTCTTAAGATCCCATAGATTATACGGGAGGCCAATTAGTTTGGGAACAACAACTGTTGAAAGATTAACCATTTATCTAGTTCTGAATTACTGATAATTGCAACATATATTTCTGAAATATCATCCGCAATTTTGTGAGTGCACTTTACCAAACTGTGGTGTACCCCTCACCTTCAGAAACACCACACTGTCTTTTTGATTCATCTGTTGCTGCAAGTTTAATAGTTTCTCCTGAGTATATTTTAAATTCTCTTGAATCTCTCCAAGATTTTTCTCCATTGAATTTAGAATCCTCTTCTCTTCCTCTCGGATATCTCCCAGTGCGCGCTGCTCTTTCTCAATGAGAATATAGTGCTGTTCAGCAAACTGGGATGTGATCTTGGACTGAAGGCTGTGTGACTGTTTCTGTGAAATGAAAGGTGACGATCAATATATAATGTCACTGACTGTGTTTCATCACGACTTTGACCGTGACATTTGCCCGGTACAGTTTTTATTTGCTTTGGTAATTCAATAGCTTCTCTGAATGCTGCTGAAATGTTGTGAGGGTAATCTTACAACCCATCAATCCTCTACCCCCAATACAATGCCTGCCTCTTATTCCTTTGCACCTGCCCATTAATTTCCATTTATCCACCAACCACCCACTTTCGCAGGGATAATTTACAGTCACCGATTGAATCAGGGGGTGACGCAATGTTCAGTGCGGGACCCCAGTAATTTACAATATTATTTTTGACGAGGGAATGTAATGTAACATCTCCAAGTTTGCGGATGGCACAAAGCTGGGCGGCAGTCTGAGCTGCGAGGAGGATGTTATGGGGCTGCAGGCTGACTTGCATAGTTTGTGTGAGTGGGCAGACGCATGGCAGATGCAGTATAATGTGGATAAATGTGAGTTTATCCACTTTGGTGGCAAGAACAGGAAGGTAGACTATTATCTCAATGGTGGCCGATTAGGAAAAGGGGAGATGCAACGAGACCTGGGTGTCATGGTACAACAACCATTGAAGGTAGGCATGCAGGTGCACCAGGCAGTGAAAAAAGCGAATGGTACGTTGGCATTCATAGCAAAAGGATTTGAGTATAAGAGCAGGGAGGTTCTATTGCAGTTGTACAGGGGCTTGGTGAGACCACACCTGGAGTATGACGTACAGGTTTGGTCTCCTAATCTGAGGAAATATATTCTTGCCGTAGAGGGAGTACAGGGTATGTTCACCAGACTGATTCTTGGGATGGCAGGACTTTCATACGAAGAAAGACTGGATAGAGTTGTATTGTACTAGCTAGAATTTAGACGATTGAGGGGGGGGATCTTATAGAAACTTACAATATTCTTAAGGGGTTGGACAGGCTAGATGCAGGAAGATTGTTCCCGATGTCGGGGAAGTCCAGAACAAGGGGTCACAGTTTAAGGATAAGGGGGGAGTCTTTTAGGACTGAGATGTGAAATACATTTTTCACACAAAGAGTGGTGAATCTGTGGAATTTTCTGCCACAGAAGGTTGTTGAGGCCAGTTCATTGGTTATATTTAAGAAGGAGTTAGATGTGGCCCTTGCGGCAAAAGGGATCAGGGGGTATGGAGAGAAGGCACGTACAGGATACTGAGTTGGATGATCAGCCATGATCATATTGAATGGCGATGCAGGCCCGAAACGCCTAATGGCCTGTCCCTGCACTTATTTTCCATGTTTCTATGTTTCTAACTCTACCGCTGCACCATCGTGACCGCCATAGCAGGCAAAGGAGCAAGAGAGTCCTACTGCAATCGTACAGCACCCTAGTGAGACCACACCTGAAGTATTGTGTGCAGTTTTGTTCTCCTAATTTGATGAAGGATATTCTTGCTATTGAGGGAGTTCAGCGTAGGTTCATCAGGTTAATTACCAGTACCATGTTGGTACTGACGTGATGAAAGAATGCGTCGACTGGGCTTGTATTCATTGGATTTAGAAGGATGAGAGGTGATCTTAGAAATACAGTGGCTTGCAAAAGTATTCATACCCCTTGAACTTTTCCACATTTTGTCACTTTACAACCACAAACGTAGATGTATTTTATTGGGATTTAATGTGATAGACCAACACAAAGTGGCGCATAATTGTGAAGTGGAAGGAAAATGATACATGGTTTTAATTTTTTTTTTCAAATGAAAAATTGAAAAGTGTGTCGTGCAAAAGTATTCAGCCCCCTTTACTCTGATACTCCTAAATAAAATCCAGTGCAACCAATTGCCTTCAGAAGTCACCTAATTAGTAAATAGAGTCCACTTTTGTGTAATCTAATCTCAGTATAAATACAGCTGTTCTGTGAAGGCCTCGGAGGTTTGTTAGAGAGCATTAGTGAACAAACAGCATTATGAAGCCCAAGGAACACACCAGACAGGTCAGGTATAAAGTTATGGAGAAGTTTAAAGCAGGGTTAGGTTATAAAAAAATATCCCAAAAATTTGAACATTTCACGGAGCACTGTTCAATCCATCATCCACAAATGGAAAGAGTTTGGCACAACTGCAAACCTACCAAGACATGGCCGTCCACCTAAACTGACAGGCCGGGAAAGGAGAGCATTGATCAGAGAAGCAGCCAAGAGGCCCATGGTAACTCTGGAGGAGCTGCAGAGATCCACAGCTCAGGTGGGAGAATCTGTCCACAGGACAACTATTAGTCATGCACTCCACAAATCGGACCTTTATGGAAGAGTGGCAAGAAGAAAGCCATTGTTGAAAAAAAGACATAAGAAGTCCCGTTTGCAGTTTGCCACAAGCCATGTGGGGGACACAGCAAACATGTGGAGGAAGGTGCTCTGGTCAGATGAAACTAGAATTTAAGTTTTTGGCCTAAATACAAAACGCTATGTGTGGCAGAAAACTAACTGCACATAACCCTGAACACACCATCCCCACTGTGAAACATGGTGGTGGCAGCATCATGCTGTGGGGATGCTTTTCTTCAGCAGGGACAGGGGAGCTGGTCAGAGTTGATGGGAAGATGGATGGATCCAAATACAGGGCAATCTTGGAAGAAAACCAGTTAGAGTCTGCAAAAGACTTGAGACTGGGGCGGAGGTTCACCTTCCAGCAGGACAACGACCCTAAACATACAGCCAGAGCTTCAATGGAATGGTTTAGATCAAAGCATATTCACGTGTTAGAATGGCCCAGTCAGTCCAGACCTAAATCCAATTGAGAATCTCTGGCAAGACTTGAAAATTGCTGTTCACAGACGCTCTCCATCCGATCTGACTGAGCTTGAGCTATTTTGCAAAGAAGAATGGGCAAAAATGTTAGTCTCTAGATGTGCAAAGCTGCTAGAAACATACCCCAAAAGACTTGCAGCTGTAATTGCAGCGAAAGGTGGTTCTACAAAGTATTGACTCAGGGGGGCTGAATACTTTTGCACACCACACTTTTCAGTTTTTTATTTGTAAAACAATTTGAAAACCATGTATCATTTCCCTTCCACTTCACAATTATGCACCACTTTGTGTTGGTCTATCACAAAAAATCCCAATAAAATACATTTACGTTTGTGGTTGTAACGTGACAAAATGTGGAAAATTTCAAAGGGCATGAATACATTTGCAAGCCACTGTATATAAAACATTCTTAAGGGATTAGACAAGTTTGATGCAGGAAAGATGTTGCCGATGTTGGGGGAATCCAGTACCAGGGGGTCACAATTTAAGAATAAGTGGTAGGCCATTTAGGACTGAGATGAGGAAAAACTTGTTCAACCAGAGAGTTGTGAATCTGTGGATTATCTGCCACAGAAAGCAGTGGCGGTAAATTCTCCGGATGTTTTCAAGAGAGGGTTAGATTTAATGGATTTAAGGACTAATGGGTATGGAGGAAAAGCATGACTGGGGTACTGATTTTGGATGATAATCCATGATTATGTTGAATGGCGGTGCTGGCTCCAAGGGCAGAATGGCCTACTCCTGCACCTATTTTCTATGTTTCTAGGATCATTGAAACAGCATGTAGGATTGGGGACGTGGAAGGAATCCGACGCGGTCACAGGGAGAAGGCGTGAACCATACGGCCAGCACCCGAGGTCAGGATCGAACCCGCTCACCAGAACCAGGAGACAGTGCACTACCTGTGTCACTGCGCTGCCCTATTATTACACGCATCACAGCGATCAAATCTACACACGTTCAGGAAATCGAAATTGGAAAGCCTCACCAGGACTCCAGAAATCTTCTGTTTCTGTTGCTGCTCCATTTGCTGGATCTCTGATTTCTTTTTTGTGAGAGACTGGACGGAAGATTTCACCTGATCCTGGGATTGTGTTTGAAAATCAGATAATTAAATTGTTGGACGATAAAGAAGGAAATAAAATGATGTGATTAAAATCAGTTTGCATTTAGAAACATAGAAACATAGAAATTAGGTGCAGGAGTAGGCCATTCGGCCCTTCGAGCCTGCACCGCCATTCAATATGATCATGGCTGATCATCCAACTCAGTATCCCGTACCTGCCTTCTCTCCATACCCTCTGATCCCCTTGGCCACAAGGGCCACATCTAACTCCCTCTTAAATATAGGCAATGAACTGGCCTCAACTACCCTCTGTGGCAGAGAGTTCCAGAGATTCACAACTCTCTGTGTTGAAGTAGTTCTCCGCATCTCGGTTTTAAAGGATTGCCCCCTTTTCCTTAAGCTGTGACCCCTTGTCCTGGACTTCCCCAACATCGGGAACAATCTTCCTGCATCTAGCCTGTCCAACCCCTTAAGAATTTTGTAAGTTTCTATAAGATCCCCTCTCAATCTCCTAAATTCTAGAGAGTATAAATCAAGTCTATCCAGTCTTTCTTCATAAGACAGTCCTGACATCCCAGAAATCAGTCTGGTGAACCTTCTCTGCACTCCCTCTATGGCAATAATGTCCTTCCTCAGATTTGGAGACAAAACTGTACGCAATACTCCAGGTGTGATCTCACCAAGACCCTGTACAACTGCAGTAGAACCTCCCTGCTCCTATACTCAAATCTTTTTGCTATGAAAGCCAACATACCATTAGCTTTCTTTACTGTCTGCTGCATCTGCATGCCTACCTTCAATGACTGGTGTACCATGACACCCAGGTCTCGCTGCATCTCCCCCTTTCCCAATCGGCCACCATTTAGATAATAGTCTGCTTTCCCGTTTTTGCCACCAAAATGGATAACCTCACATTTATCCACATTATACTGCATCTGCTAAACATTTGCCCACTCACCCAGCCTACCCAAGTCACCTTTCAGTCTCCTAGCATCCTCCTCACAGCTAACACTGCCCTCCAGTTACCTTGTATATTTGAACAGCTTCTTTAACCGGCATGAAGCGGTGATCTCTGTGTTCCCGCCCAGCTGCACAAACCACACAGATCAGCTTCTTGTCCGTTTCACAAAACAGCTTCAGTTCTTCTCGATGTTCCTCGCACTGAAGTTTACTTTCATTCTCTGTCCGATTCATGTTCAGCGTTCGAGCTTTCTCAGACAGTCTCGCCAAGGCCCGATTCACCCTGAGGGTGCGGTCTGTAAACACCTCTCTACATTCCGGGCAGGAGTTTCTCCCCTCCCTGTCCCAACACTGTGTGATACAGGAGCGGCAGAAGTTGTGCCCACACTCCAGTGACACCGGATCGGTGAAGAAATCCAGGCAGATCGGACAAATTGCCTCCTCTGTCAAGCTCTCGAACCTAACTTTCGAAGCCATTTTATGTCCGCCACTTCCTGGTTCAAAGGGCATTCCCTTCGGCGCAACTGCTGAAGCCCTGCAGTATCCCGAGTGTCTACAGCACACGCTGCCGTCTCGGGGAATGAATGTTATTTGACTGCAAGTACTCAATTTGAAGGTGTTGTGGCCGCTTCTAACTAATCTCACACGAGATAGGGGTCATTTAGGTATTATTTATATTAGAACGACATGAAGCTGGGGGGCAGTGTTAGCTGTGAGGAGGATGCTAGGAGGCTTCAAGGTGACTTGCAAAGGCTGGGTGAGTGGGCAAATGCATGGCAGATGCAGCATAATGTAGATACATGTGAGGTTACTCACTTTGGTGGCAAAAACAGGAAAGTAGACTATTATCTGAAATGGTGGCCGATTAGGAAAGGGGGAGATGCAACGAGACCTGGGTGTCATGGTACATCAGCCATTGAAAGTAGGCATGTATGTGCAGCAGGCAATGAAGAAAGCGAATGGTATGTTAGCATTCATAGCAAAAGGAAGTGACAATAGGAGCAGGGAGGGTCTACTGCAGTTGTACAGGGTCTTGGTGAGACCACACCTGGAGTATTGCGTACAGTTTTGGTCTCCTAATCTGGGGAAATACATTCTGCCATAGAGGGAATACAGAGAAGGTTCACCTGACTGATTCCTGGGATGTCAGGACTTTCATATGAAGAAAGACTGGCCAGACTCGGCTGGTACTCGCTAGAATTTAGAAGATTGAGGGGGGATCTTATAGAGACTTACAAAATTCTTAAGAGGTTGGACAGGCTAGATGCAGGAAGATTGTTCCCGATGTTGGGGAAGTCCAGAACAAATGGTCGAATTTTAAGGATGAGGGGGAAATCTTTAGGGACCGAGATGAGGAAAACATTTTTCACATCGAGAGTGGTGAATCTCTGGAATTCTCTGCCACAGAAGGTAGTTGAGGCCAGTTTATTGGCTATATTTAAGAGGGAGTTAGATTTGGCCCGTGTGGCTAAAAGGATTAGGGGGTATGGAGAGAAGGCAGGTACAGGATACTGAGTTGGATGATCAGCTATGATCATATTGAATGGCGATGCAGGCTCGAAGGGCCGAATGGCATACTGCTGCATCTATTTTATATGTTTCTATGTTTCTATGTTAAACAGCCCTGAATAGGGCTTGCGGCCGTCGAAGGCAGAACAGATAGCTCGAAAGAGGGCTGGAATGATTTTCGTGGATGTTGCCAGGACTCGAGGTCACGAGCGAAAGGGCGATGTGGGGCAGGGTAGGACTTTATTCCTCGGAGCGCAGGGGGCTGCGGGGTAATCCGATAAAGGTGTATGCGATCATGAGGGAATTAGATGGGGTGAATGCACAGAGTCTTTTTACACCGACTTTGTAGGGGAATCAAGAACCACAGGCATTGTGTTTAAGTTGAGAGGGGAAACATTTACTTGATATCCGAGGGATAACTTTTCACATCGAAAGTGGTAGGTGTATGAAGCAAACGACTAGAGCAGGTAGATTAGGTCAGATATGACTGCATTGAAACGCAGTTTGGACAGGTTCGTGGATGGGAAAGGATAGTGGGACATGGGCCAAACGCGGGCTGGTAAGGATTTGTGCTGATGGGGCATCTTGGTGGGCATGGGCAAGTTGGGCCGAAAGGCCTGTTTCCTTGCAGTGTGACTACGAGTCTGTGAGGAAGGGACAGGGCCGGCGCTAGCAAGGCCTCGGGTGTAACTGACTTGCTCCTATTGGGCAGTGGGACCCGCCGCCCTCACATCCGTTCACAACCCGGGATCAGTATAGACACAGACCTCCCTGCGCCTTCATTCTAATCCCTGTCACTGCACCTGCCTCTCATACACCAGTCTTCAGCTCACACCTACCCTCGTCGACAATGGGTCCACCATGGCACCATTTGCCATTTGCCCTCTTTCCTTCTCCCCCCTCCCATTGGGGAAATGTGGTAGGTGTGAAAACGCAATCTCCCTGATTCAGAAGGTAGATAAATATGCTGGAGAAACTCAGCGAGTGAGGCAGCATCAATGGAGCGAATGAATAGGTGACATTTCGGGTCGAGACCCTTCTTCAGACAGTTTCTTCCCAGCGCTAATCCCCCTCAACCTCCCCAACCCACCCCCAACCACCTCTCCTCCCGCGACATGGCCTCTCCCCGACTCTCTTTCGCACCGTCCTCCCTCGCCTCCTCCGCCCCCGCTATGGACCGTCCCGCCCCTCCCTCTAGCCCCCTCCCTCGTTATGCCCCCTGCTTCCCGCTACCCACGCCTGGAACGCCCCCCCCCCCCCTCCTCCTCCTCCTCCTCCCTCCTCCTCCTCCTCCTCCTCCTCCTCCTCCTCCTCCTCCTCCTCCTCCTCCTCCTCCTCCTCCTCCCCCCCTCATCTTCCCCCTCCCTCCCCATCGTCTTCGTCCTCCACTTCTCTCCCCATTCCCCTCCTCTCCCCTCCCCCTCCCCTCCAGCTCCCTGCCCCCCCCCCCTCCCCTCCTCCTACTGCTCCCCCTCCTGCTCCCCCCGCCCCCTCTCCATACACCCTCCCCCTCCTCTCACCTCCCATATCCTCTCCCCCATCTCTCCCCTCCCACTCTCCACTTCCCGTCCTTCACTCTCTCCCTCCCCTCCCCTCCCCCCCCCCCCCCTCCCTTCCCCTCTCCCCTTACCCTCTCTAACCCTCCACCACACTCCATCCCGCACTCCCCTCCCCTTCTCCCCTTACCCTCATTCTCCCTCCCCCTCCCTAACCAATCACCCACCACCTCACCCCCCCCCTCCCCCCATCTCTCTCACTCTTGCACTCCCCCTCTCCCTTCCCCCTCTCCACTCCCCTTCCCTATCCCCTCCCCTCCCCTACCCTCTCCCCTCTCCCCTCCCCTCCCCTCCCCTTCTGCCCCCCCTCCCCCTCCCCCCTCCCCCCCTCCCTCCCTCCCTCCCCTCCTCCCCTCCTCCTCCTCCTCCTCCTCCTCCTCCTCTTCCTCTCCTCCTCCTCCTCCTCCTCCTCCTCCTCCTCCTCCCCTCCTCCTCCTCCTCCTCCTCCTCCTCCTCCTCCTCCTCCTCCTCCTCCCTCCTCCTCCTCCTCCTCCTCCTCCTCCTCCTCCTCCTCCTCCTCCTCCTCCTCCTCCTCCTCCTCCTCCTCCTCCTCCTCCTCCTCCTCCTCCTCCCTCCTCCTCCTCCTCCTCCTCCTCCTCCTCCTCCTCCTCCTCCTCCTCCTCCTCCTCCTCCTCCTCCTCCTCCTCCTCCTCCTCCCTCCTCTGCCCCTCCTCCCCATCGTCTTCGTCCTCCAGCTTCTCCCCCATTCCCCCCTCTCCCCCTCCCCTCCAGTTCCCTGCCCCTCCCCTCCTCCTACTCCTCCCCCTCCTGCTCCCCTCCCCCTCTCAATTCACCCTCACCCCTCCCTCCTCTCCCCTCCCATCTCCTCTCCTCCATCTCTCCCTCCCACTCTCCACTTCCCGTCCTTCACTCTCTTCCTCCCCTCCCCCTCCCGACCCCCTCTCCCTCCCTTCCCCCCCCCCTTACCCTCTCTAACCTCCACCACACTCCATCCCGCACTCCCCTTCTCCCCCTACCCTTCTTCTCCCTCCCCCTCCCTAACCAATCACCCACCACCTCACCCCCCTCTCTCCCCCATCTCTCACTCTTGCACTCCCCCTCTCCCTTCCCCTCTCCACTCCCTTTCCCTATCCCCTCCCTTCCCCTACCCCTCTCCCCTCCTCCCCTCCCCTCCCCTCCCCTTCTGCTCCCCCTCTCTCGCCCCCTCCCCTCCCCCCTACCCTCCCCTCCCCCTCCCCTCCTCCTCCTCTCTCCTCCTCCTCTCCTCCTCCTCCTCCTCCTCCTCCTCCTCCTCCTCCTCCTCCTCCTCCTCCTCCTCCCTCCTCCTCCTCCTCCTCCTCCTCCTCCTCCTCCTCCTCCTCCTCCTCCTCCTCCTCCTCCTCCTCCTCCTCCTCCTCCTCCTCCTCCTCCTCCTCCTCCTCCTCCTCCTCCTCCTCCTCCTCCTCCTCCTCCTCCTCCTCCTCCTCCTCCTCCTCCTCCTCCTCCTCCTCCTCCTCCTCCTCCTCCTCCTCCTCCCCTCCTCCTCCTCCTCCTCCCTCCCTCCTCCCCTCCTCCTCCTCCTCCTCCTCTTCGTCTTCTCCTCTCCCCTTCTCCCCCTCCCCTCTACCCCTCCCCTCCAGTTCCCTGCCGCCTCCCCTCCTTCTACTCCTCCCCCTCCTGCTCCCCTCCCCCTCTCAATTCACCACCCCCCCCTCCTCTCCCCTCCCATCTCCTCTCCTCCATCTCTCCCTCCCCCACTCTCCACTTCCCGTCCTTCACTCTCTCTCCCCCCCTCCCCCTCCCCATCCCCATCTCCCCTTCCCCTCTCCCCTTACCCTCACTAACCTCCACCACCCCCATCCCGCACTCCCCCTCCCCTCCCCTTACGCTCCCTCTCTCCCTCTCCCTCCCCAACCAATCACCCACCACCTCACCCCACCTCTCTCCCCCTCTCCCCCAACTCTCATCCTTACACTCCCCTCTCTCCCTTCCCCTCTCCACTCCCCTTCCCTATCCCCTCCCCTCCCTCCCTCTCCCCTCTCCCCTCCCCTCCCCTTCTGCTCCCCCTCTCCCCTCCACCCTACCATCCCCTCCACTATCACCCCCCCCTCCCCTACCCTTCCCTCTCCCTTCCCTCTCCCCTCCCTTCTCCTCCCCCTCCCCTCTCCCCTCCACACTACCCTCCTCCCCCTCCCCTCCCCTTTCCCCTCCGCCTCTCCCCTCCCCCTCTCCCCTCCTCTCTCGCCTCTCTCTCCCCTCCCCTTCCACCTTACCCTCTCCCCCTCCCCTCGCCCCCTCTCCCGCTCTCCCCTCCCCTCCCCTCCCCTCCCCTCCCCTATCGCCTTCCGTCCCCTCTCCCCTCCCCCCCATCCGCTCCCCCGTTCACACTTTTTCACACAGAGAGTTGTGAGTCTGGAATTCTCTGCCCCAGGTGATAGCTGGTTCTCTGGATAATTTCAAGAGAGGGCTAGATAGGGCTCTTAAAAATAGCGGGGTCAGGGGATATGGGGAGAAGGCAGGAACGGGGTACTGATTGGGGGTGATCAGCCATGATCGCATTGAATGGCGGTGCTGGCTCGAAGGGCCTACTCCTGCACATGTTATCTATTGTCTCCCCTTCTCCCCTCTTCCCCATCTCTCCGCGCTCTCCCTCTCCGCTTTCTCCCAGTCCCCTCTGTCCCTCCCCTCCTCCTCCCCCCCCCCTCCCTTCCCTCCCCCTCGCCCCTATTCCTCTCTCCTCCACCTCCCCATCCCCCCCTCCCCCTCTCCTTTCCCCTTCCCCCCTTCCCTCCCCCTCGCCTTCCCCTCTCCCCTAGGGGGAAGGGATAGAGGGGGAGAGGGGGGGGAAGGGAGAGGGGGAGAGGGGGAAGGGAGAGGTGGAGGTGAGGGGGGTGGGAAGGGGGAGGGGGAGGGGAGGGGGAGGGGAGGGAGGAGGAGGAGGGGAGGGGAGGGATGGGGGGAGGGGGGTGAGGTGGACGAGGAGGAGGAGGAGGGGGAAGGAGGAGGGGAAGGGGAGGTGGAGGGGAGGGGTAGGAGCGGGGAGTTGGAGGAGGAGGTGGGGAAGAGGTGGATGTATAGGGGGGGGGAGGAGGAGGGGGGGTAAGGAGGCGGTGGAGGGGGAATGGGAGCGGTAAGGGGAGGGGCGAGGAGGAGGAGGAGGAGGAGGAGGGGAAGGGGGAGGGAGGGGGGGGGAGAGGGAGGGGTGGGAGAGTAGGAGGCGGTTGAGGGGGTGAAGGGGAGGAGAGAGGGAGGGGCAGGGAAGTGGGGAGGGGGAGAGGGAGAGAGGGAGGGGGGGAGGGGGAGGAGGAGGAGGGAGGAGGAGCAGGAGGAGGAGGAGGAGGAGGAGGAGGAGGAGGAGGAGGGAGGAGGAGGAGGAGGAGGAGGAGGAGGAGGAGGAGGAGGAGGAGGAGGAGGAGGAGGAGGAGGAGGAGGAGGAGGAGGAGGAGGGGAGGGGAGGGGAGGAGGAGGAGGAGGAGGAGGAGGAGGAGGAGGAGGAGGAGGAGGAGGAGGAGGAGGAGGAGGAGGAGGGAGGGAGGGGAGGAGGAGGAGGAGGAGGAGGAGGAGGAGGAGGAGGAGGAGGAGGAGGAGGAGGAGGAGGAGGAGGAGGAGGGAGGAGGAGGAGGAGGAGGAGGAGGAGGAGGGAGGAGGAGGAGGAGGAGGAGGAGGAGGAGGAGGAGGAGGAGGGAGGAGGAGGAGGAGGAGGAGGAGGATGAGGAGGAGGAGGAGGAGGATGGGAGGAGGGAGGATGGGATGGTAGGATGGTAGAGGTGAGAGGATGGGAGAAGACGGTTGAGCGGGGTGGGGTGGTTGAAGGGGGGGGGGCGTTGAGGGGGAGTGGTCGTTGGTTAAGTGGGGAGGGGTTGGTCAGGGGGGAGTAGTGGTTAAGTGGGGAGGAGTGGTTGAGGGGGGAGTGAGAGGGGTGTTTGAGGGGTATAACCGCTGGGTTAAAACTGTCTGAAGAAGGGTCTCGTCCCGAAAAGACACCTATTCCTTCGTCCATTGATGTTGCCTCACCCGCTGAGTTTCCCCAGCATATTTATCCACCTCAATCTGGGGGAGTGCGTCTTCACATTTCTACATCATTTGCCTGATGGGAGAGGGAAGAAGGGAAGAAGGGAAGAAGGCAAATGGCAAATGATGCCTAGTTAGACCGATTGTCGGCGAGGGAAGGTGTGAGCTGAACACTGGTGCATGAGGGGCAGGTACAGTGACGGCGATTAGAATGAAGCCGGAGGGAGGTCTGGGTCCATGCTGATTCCGGGCTGTGAACGGAGGAGCGGGCAGCGGGTTCCACTGCCCAACAGGAGCAAGTCAGTTACACTCTGTTATTATCTGAATGGTGGCCGATTAGGAAAAGGGGAGATGTAACGAGACCTGGGTGTCATGGTACACAAGTCGTTGCAAGTAGGCATGCAGGTGCAGCAGGCCGTGAAGAAAGCGAATGGTATGTTAGCATTCATAGCAAAAGGATTTGAGTATAAGAGCAGGGAGGTTCTACTGTAGTAGTACGGGGTCTTGGTGAGACCACACCTGGAGTATTGCGTACAGTATTGGTCTTCAAATCTGAGGAACGACATTCGTGCCAATGACACGTTGCCACAGAGGGGGTACAGAGAAGGTTCACCATATTGATTCCTGGGATGGCAGGACTTTCATATGAAGAAAGACTGGATAGACTCGGCTTGTATTCGTTAGAATTTAGAAGATTTAGGGGGGGACATAGAAACTTACAAAGTTCTTAAGGGGTTGGACAGGCTAGATGCAGGAAGATTATCCCCGTTGTTGGGGAATTCCAAACAAGGGGTGACAGTTTAAGGATAAGAGGGTAGTCTTTTAGGACAGAGATGAGAGTGGTGCGTCTCTGGAACTCTCTGCCAGAAGGTAGTTGAGGCCAGTTCATTGGCTATATTTAAGAGGGAGTTAGATGTGGCCCTTGTGCTAAAGGGATCAGGGGGTATGAAGAGAAGGCAGGTGTGGGATACTGAGTTGGAGGATCAGCAGTGATCATATTGAATGGCGGTGCAAGCTCGAAGGGCCGAATGGCCTACTCCCGCACCTATTGTCTATGTTTCTATGCTACCCGAGGCCTCGTTCCTTCCTCACAGTCATAGCCACACTGCACGAAAACAGGCCTTTCGGCCCAACTTGCCCATGCAGACCAAGATGCCCCATCAGCACAAATCCGGCCAGCCCGCGTTTGGCCCGTGT
Source organism: Leucoraja erinaceus (assembly GCF_028641065.1). Lineage (NCBI taxonomy): Eukaryota > Metazoa > Chordata > Chondrichthyes > Rajiformes > Rajidae > Leucoraja > Leucoraja erinaceus. The sequence continues at coordinate 9,087 of NW_026576772.1, read as the reverse complement.
CCCTCTATCCTTTCCTATCCACGAACCTGTCCAAACGGCATTTCAATGCAGCTATAGTTCCGACCTCATCTACCTCCTCTAATAGTTCGCTTCATGCATCCACCATCTTCGATGTGAAAGTTACTCCTCGGATACCTTATAAATCTTTCTCCTCTCAACATAAATTCTTGTGGTACTTGATTCCCCTAAATGTCTGGGTAAAACGACTCTGTGCATTCACCCCATCTATTTCCCTCATGATCGTAATCACCTCTATCAGATTACCCCGCAGCCTCCTACACTCCAAGGAACAACGTCCTACCCTGCCCAACTTCTCCCTTTCGCTCGTGACCACGAGTCCTGGCAACATCCTCGTAAACCTTTCTTCCTCTCTTTCCAGCTATCTCTTCTGCCTTCGACAGGGTTGTTTAATATCTAACTGATCCCTACCTCGTGTGAGATTGATTGGAAGTGGCCAGGACATCTTCACATTCATTCCCCGAGACGGCAGCGTGCGCAGTAGACACTCGCGATGTTGCAGGGTTCAGCAGTTGCGCGAAAGGGAATGCGTTTTGAACCAGGGAGTGGCGGTGTTAAAATGGCTTCGAAAGACCAGGTAGAGAGTTTAACTGGGGAGGAAACATGTTCCATCTGCCTGGATTTCTTCACCGATCCGGTGTCACTGGAGTGTGGGCACAACTTCTGCCGATCCTGCAGCGCACAGAGTTGGGACAGGGAGGGGAGAAACTCCTTGCCGTAATGTAGAGATAAGTTTACAGACCGCACCCTCAGGGTGAACCGGGCCTTGGCGAGACTCTCTGAGAAATTTCGAACACTGAGACTGAATTGGACAGAGAAGGAAAGTAAACTTCAGTGCTAGGAACATCAGGAAGAACTGAAGCTGTTTTGTGAAACTGACAAGAAGCTGATCTGTGTGATTTGTGCAGCTGGGCGGGAACACAAGTCTCACAGCTTGATGCCGTTTAAAGAAGCTGTTGAAATCTAAAAGCAAACCGATATTGATCGCATCATTGTTTAATTCCGTCTTTATCATCTAACATTTTTATTCTCAGCGGGACTGGCAGCATCTCTGGAGAGAAGGAATTTCAGTCTTAAGAAGGGTCTCGTCCCGAAACGTCACCCGTTCCTTCTCTCCAGAGGGCCTGCCTGTCCCGCAGAGTTACTCCAGCATTTTGTATCTATTATTTTTAAATTCCTTCTTTATTGTCTAACACTTTTATTCTTTGATTTTCAATCACAATCCCATGATCAAATGAAATCTTCCGTCCAGTCTCTCCAAAAAAGGAATCGGAGATCCAGCGAATGGAGCAGCAACAGAAACAGAAGATTTCTGGTGTTCGGGTCAGGCTTTCCATTTTGGATTTCCTGAGCTTGTGTAGATTTGATCCCTGTGATACGTGTAATAATAATGCAGCGCAGTGACACAAGTAGTGCTGGTGTTCTGGTGTTCTAGTTCTGGTGAGCGAGTTCGATCCTGACCTCGGGTGCTGCCGGTGTGGTTAACGCCTTCTCCCTGTGGCCGCGTCGAATTCCTTCCACGTCCCCAATACACGCTGGTTCAATGGTCAATCGGTGACTGTAAATTATCCCCGGGAAAGTGTGTGGTGGGTGGATAAATGGGAATTAATGGGCACGTGAAAAAGAATATGCATCAGGGAATTGTATTGGGGGTAGAGGATTGTCCGTCACGATATTTCAGAAGCATTTAGACAAAGAATTGAATTGCCAAAGCAAATAAAAAATGCACAGGACAAATGTGATGGTCAAAGTCGTGAGGAGATACAATCAGTGACATTATATATTGATATTCGCCTTTCATTTCACAGGAACAGTCACACAACCTTCAGTCACAAATCACATCCCACTTTGCTGAACTGCACCAGATTCTCACTGAGAAAGAGCAGCGCGCACTGGGAGATATCCGGGAGGAAGAAAGTAAGATTCTAAATACAATGGAGAAAAATCTTGGCCAGATTCAAGAGAATTTAACATCTACTCGGGGGGGAACTCGTAAAGTTGCAGCAACAGATGGATCAAAAAGACAGTGGTGTTTCTGAAGGTGAGGGGTCATACTGCAGTTTGGCGAAGTGAAAGTGCATAGTCACAACATGGTGGGTGATATTTCAGAAATAAATGCTGCATTTACCAGTAATTCAGAACTAGGTAAATGTTTTATCTGTTCCAGCTGTTGTTCCCAAACTAATTTTCCTCCCGTATAATCTATGGGAACTCAAGAATGCCTGGCCGGAATGTAGAGATGTGTTTGTGTTCTGTAGCGTTTAGAACAATGACAGGTGATCCTATATCTGATCCCAAGGACCACGAATGGATAGAGGACAGTGAATAGCTGGGAGTCTCCAACCAAGAGACTCTGACAGGTTTAACGTGTTTGATGTATTTAAACCAGAAGAAGATACATTTTCGAAAAATTGGGGATTGTAATCGAAGGGAATGGGGCAAAGATGAGTTCAGTCCTGGGCTAGATCAGCCATGACCACATTGTAGGAATTAACATTGAAATCTAGAATGTGGCGCGCACATGGGATTGATTGTCTATATCTAGTTCCCAATAGCAGTGGGTGGTCGCCTTGAGGGAATTTGCTCTGTTTGTTTTGTCCACCTTGTTTCGCCATAGAATGACATCCCATTCTACATCACAGACGCATTCGGCGCATCCTATCCAGTGAAGATTTCTGCTCCACTCATCATTCTTCCCATCTACTCTCCACACCCGGTAACAATACCCCAAATTCCAGGAGCCCTAATGTGTTTATCCTGCTTGCACTTAAATTTATCTCTGCTGATGGCTTCAGTCCCTCCAATGCAAATGAGGTCCATGTTCTCATGACTGCATTCATTTCGGTATTGGTTGAATTCCATGCCACATTTCAGCATTGATTTTTGGGTTCCCCACATGCAGATATATTATTTCACCCTCACCCATTTAAATCCACTGATAATCTTAAATCCTATCTCATCATTCCTGACATGTTCTCCAGATAAAATTCCATGGCCTGCCCAGTCTTTGCACTGATTTCTGTGTAAGAAGCAACTGCGGATGCTGGTTTAAACCGAAAATAAACACAACAAGCTGGAGTTACTCAGCGGGACAAAGCAGCATCTCTGGAGAGAAAAGAATGGGTGTTATTTCCGGTGGAGATCCGAAGTCTGAAGAAGGGTCTTGTCCCGAAACGTCACCCCTTCCTTCTCTCAAGAGATGTTGCCTGTCCCGCTGAGTTACTCCAGCTTTGCGTGTCTATCTTTGCATTGAGTTCCATCCTCTCAGTTTGGCGTCATTCTCATGAATATTCCTTGTGCTTTCCCCCATCGTTCTACATCTCTGCGGCAATATCCGCATTGTATCTGCATGACAGCGGCGTTAAGAGTTGGGAAATGGGAATTATTAGAAGGTTGTAGGAATTTGGTGAAATTCCCGCTGTCGGGATGAGGATGGTCCATCTCAGCCAATTGAGATTTGTGTTTTATTTTTTTCAGGAGGAAGCTGGTCGCAAGCAAAGGTAGGACATGCTCTTGATTGTAACATTGTAAGGTTTTGTTGAACAGACCCAAACATGTCTAAAGCCCAATTTATAACCAGCTGTTAAATATTTGCAGGGTTCGTGATGAAGCCAAATTACTGTCGGTGGTAGATGATAACTTGCTGATTAAAATTTTTGAAAATCCTTTTTTGTACAACACGGCATTGGCAGAAACACCTGCTGCCATCAAGCAAGGTTTAAGCTTATACCCTTTCCATTGTTCTTTTTTCTGACATCTTTAGATTATGCATAGATGAAAATATTAATATTATTTTGGACTGAAGGGAAGTTGAAGATTTCACCTTCCACCAAACACAGCTGCAGAAAAGCATCACGAGGTCAGAGAGCGATGTCGCCAAAAACTAGTCCTTTGACTATGCCAACCAAGCTAGTCCCACTTGCCAGAGTCTGACACATATTCTTCCAAGTCTTTCTTATTCATGTCTCTACCCAACTGTCTTTAAAATGTCGTCGTTGTAGCTGCCTTGACAACTTCCTCTGTCAGTTCGTTCCATACATACACTACGCATTGACTAAAAAAGCTGCTCCTTTTTACTGTTTCCACTCTCATCTTACAATGATGCACTCTGTGTTAAGACTCTCCTACCTTGGGTAAAATACTGTGGCTATTCACCTTATCTGTGCACCTTATATAGAACTCATACAAATCTATACAAACACCCGGATGGGCTCCAAAGGCAAATGACCCTGCCTGTCCAACGTCGCCTTATAACCCTGTCCTTCAGACAATGAAATTATCATAAATCCTTTTGCACCCTCTCTAATTTTCTAAAAGCCTTATTGTGTCAAACACTGTATTTAATATCCTGACATATGAAAGCATGATTGACAAACACATTCTCATGCGGTGTGTAGAAGTTGCATCTCTCAGAGGGCAGTGAATAACTGGAACGTTGTGCCCAAGATGGTGGTGAAAAGCTGATTTATTGGATATGAGCAACTTGGCTACAAATAAATATTAGATAGATCTAAAAATTAAGATTATGGGTAAAATCACTCAGAAGAGGAATTGGTGCCAGCTTAGATCAGCCCTGATCCGATTGAATGGAGGGGCAAGCCTGAGGAGCGGATCCTAATCCTGCTCATGTTTTCATGTGTGTCTCTGCTCCTGTGTACCGATAAATTGACAGACTTGACACAGTTGCAATGCAGTAAAGATGACCAATATTTGTTCCTGGGACAATGTGTTTGCTGTGCGGGGTGAGATTGAGTAGACAAGGGCTGTGTACTCGAGCGTTTGGGTGTATTGGAGGAGATCTCAGTGAAACACAACGTTCTTACAGGGCTCAGTGGACCGGATGCAGGGAGGATGTTTCCCCTGTCTCAGGGGTCTGGAGAACGGGCACCCTCTCAGAATGTGGGCTGCATCAAGTAGGACAGAGATAAGGAGACATTACTGCACGCAGAGACTGGGGAACCTTTGGAATTTCCTGCACCGGTGGCTGCAGAGACTCAGTCATTCAGTGCCCTTTGAGTGGAGAGCCATGTTTTACCGTTCTGGTTGTCAGGTGTGGGAGGTCATGGAGTCTGAGTGCCCTCCAGACGTCCACATCTGCGCCAGGTGCGTCGAGATGGGGCTCCTAAGGGACCGTGTTAGGAACCTGGAACAGCAACTCGATGACCTCTGTCTGCTCAGGGAGAGCGAGGAGGTCATAGAAAGCCGTTACAGGGAGGTGGTCACTCCAAGACCACGGGAGACAGAAAACTGGGTCACAGTTAGGAAGGGCAATGGGCAGAGGCAGGGACTGGTGAGTACCCCGGTGGCTGTACACCTTGAAAATAAGTACTCATGCTTGAGTAAGGGTGGGGGAGACAGCCTACCTGGGGGCAGCGACAGCGGCCGGGCCTCTGGCACAAAGACCGGTCCTGTTGCTCAGAAGGGTAAGGAAAAGAAGAGGAGGGCAATTGTAATAGGGGACTCTATAGTCAGGGGGTCGGATAGGCGATTCTGTGGACGCAGACAGGAGACCCGGATGGTAGTTTGCCTCCCTGGTGCCAGGGTCAGGGATGTGTCTGAACGTGTCCAAGAAATCCTGAAATGGGAGGGAGAGGAGCCTGAGGTTGTGGTACATATAGGTACCAACGACATAGGTAAAAAAAGCAGAAGAGGTCCTGAAAGAAGAATTTAGGGAGTTAGGTAGAGAGTTAAGGAGAAGGACTGCAAAGGTAACAATCTCAGGATTACTGCCTGTCCCACGCGACAGTGAGAGTAGGAATGGAGCGAGGTGGAGGATAAATGCGTGGATGAGGGACTGGTGCAGTGGGTATGGATTCAAGTTTCTGGATCATTGGGACCTCTTTTGGGGAAGGTGCGACCTGTACAGAAAGGACGGGTTGCACTTGACATCGAGGGGGACCAATATCCTGACGGGGAGATTTGCAAAGGCTACTGGGGAAACTTTAAACTAGTATGGTTTGGGGGGAGCGACATAAATTGGGAAAGCTAGCAGTCAGTGTGTGAGGCAGAAGGCAGAAAATGGTAGCACTGCCCCAAAATGTAGGGGAGAGAGAAGAAAAATACATTAAACAGAGAATAAGAGAGGGTAGGTTTCTTAAATGTGTATATTTTAATGTTAGGAGCATTGTAAGAAAGGTGGATGAACTTAGAGCCTGGATTGACACCTGGAAGTATGATGTTGTGGCAATCAGTGAAACATGGTTGCAGGAGGGCTGTGATTTGAAACTAAATATTCCAGGATTTCGTTGCTTCAGGTGTGGTAGAATTGGAGGGGCAAGAGGTGGAGGTGTTGCATTGCTTATCAGGGAAGGTATTACATCAGTGCGTTGGCAGGATAGATTAGAGGGCTCGTCTAGGGCATGTTATGAAGCCCGTAAAAATGGTAAAAATACAGTATTTTGTTACAATGGATGGTAGGGGCGGTCGCTGTCCCCTTCCAAAGGCTCCTTCCAGGACTGCGGTGATACCGAAGACAAATTCAAAAAGAGATCAGGCAGCATTATTCTCTGGAGCGCAGAAGGTTAAGGGGGGACTTGATAGAGGTATTTAAAATGATGAGAGGGATAGACAGAGTTGATGTGGATCAGCTTTTCCCTTTGAGAATAGGGAAGATTCAAACAAGAGGACATGACTTCAGAATTAAGGGACAGAAGTTTAGGGGTAACATGAGGGGGGACTTCTCTACTCAGAGAGTGGTAGCGGTGTGGAATGAGCTTCCAGTGGAAGTGGTGGAGGCAGGTTCGTTGGTATCATTTAAAAATAAATTGGATAGGCATATGGATGAGAAGGGAATGGAGGGTTATGGTATGCGTGCAGGCAGGTAAGGGGAAATAATTGTTCGGCACGGAATTGTAGGGCCGAGAAGGCCTGTTTCCGTGCTGTAATTGTTATATGGTGATATGGTTATATCCGGAGAAGAAGAATAGATAACGTGTACATACGTCGATATACTTCAGCAGACGGCTTTTTGCGTCGAGACCCTTCTTCAAAGACTGAAGAAGGGTCTCGACCCGAAACTTCGCCTATTCATATTCTCCAGAGATAGTACCTGACCCGTTGAGCTACTCCATCTTTTTGTGCCTGTCTTTGGTTTAATCCAGCATTACAGTTACTCTCTAAACTTTGTGGAGACAGGGTGCTGTGCAGCATTATGGCATGCCGGATATATATCCTGCCAGATATAATAGGTCCCAGTACAACGAGCCAGAACGGGACTTTATGATCAATGAGTGAATACAGTGCAGTGCAATGTACCGCTTGATTATAGTGTTCCTTGGATGTAGAAACAGGCCTAACATCACAGTAAAACCTTAGAACGTAGAGTTAAACTGACACTCACTCTCCTAGCAAGGGCTGACACAGTAAGCAACCCTAAGTAAGCCATTTATGGAAATGGACGTGGAAGTAAGTGGCGGAATGAAAACAAAGGGTTGCATGAAAACGGGGGAAGGGGTACAAAACTGTGAAAAGAATGCGACCAGTGGAGGTGGAATGGGAGGGGATTGATCGCAGGGTGGCGTATTACCTAAAACTGGAGAATTCAACCGCAATACCGTTGGATTGTAGACTAACCAACTAGGATACGAGATCATGTTCATTCGGCTTGCGTGTGGCCACACTCCTACAATGGACGAGCTGCTGGACAGAAAGTTCGTTAAAGGGAAAAGAAGGGGTGATTAAATGGGTAGTAACCTGGAAATCAAGCAAATCTTTTTTTTTTTTTTTCTCAATCAAAAAATGTATTCAATTATTAAAAAATAATATTTCCACTACAATAAAACAAGCCAGAACCCACCACCATAAATACAATACAAACATATATCCATAATAAGCTATTATACAATTATGATACAATCCTTATTGAGGATACATTCAACACCCTGCGGAGCCCAGCGGTGCCGGAACTCCCTCAGGGTGCCCACAGACAGGGCGTATTCCTTTTCTAATCCCACCCGGGCACGGACGTAACCCCGGAAAAGGGGCAGGCAGCTGGCTCGGGTAGAGCCCTCCGCCGTCTGGCGCCGTGACTCGCGGATGGCCAGCTTGGCATCAAGCAAATCTTGGAGCAACCAGCATAACTGTTCAGTAACTCGGTCGGCTAGTCTACCCTTGGGGCCGCTGATGCAGATGAGGCCATATCAGGAGCACGTAATGCAGTAGATGTGGTCAGGGTAGTTGCACGTCAACCTCTCTTTCGACTGCAAAGGCTGTATTGGTCCCTGGATACAGGTCAGGACGGATGTGAGGACGTGTCGGGATAGTTGTTCCACATACTGCAGACTCAAGGGAAGTACCTGGGAGGAGGTTTGAATGTAAAGGATAGAGTGAACTAATGAGCTGTGTATATAGTGGCTTCTTTCTGCTTCGGACGATAGCTAAAATAAAACAATTCCTGCAGTTTGATGACCTCGAAAAGATCATCCACACATTTATCTCCTCCCGCCTAGATTACTACTACTCACTCTACACTGGCATCAGCCAATCTTCCCTGTCCCGACTGCAACTGGTCCAAAGCACCGCAGCGAGACTCCTGACGGGCACCCGAAAAAGGGACCACATCACTCCGATACTGGCCTCTCTCTACAGGCTCCCTGTGCGGTTCCGAATAAATTTCAAGATCCTCCTTTATGTCTACAAAGCCCCTAATGGACTTGCCCCCACCTACATCAAAAGTCTGCTTACCCACCACGCCACTTCCAGGTCCCTCAGATCGGCCGACTTGGGGTTACTGAACATCCCGCGGTCTCGGCATAAGCTCAGGGGCGACCGCGCCTTTGCGGCTGCAGGTCCTGGACTGTGGAACAGTATCCCTCTTCCCATCAGAACTGCCCCATCCATCGACTCCTTTAAGTCGAGACTTAAATTTCATCTCTAATCTCAAGCCTTTCTTGACGTCCTCTGAGCGAGGGCTACAGTGGCTTGCAAATGTATTCATACCCCTTGAACTTTTCCACATTTTGTCACGTTACAACCACAAACGTAAATGTATTTTATTGGGATTTTATGTGATATACCAACACAAAGTGGCGCATAATTGTGAAGCGGAAGGAAAATGATACATGGTCTGTT
>NW_026576771.1:55000-57500 GCF_028641065.1 Leucoraja erinaceus | reverse complement strand
ATTCGCCAAGTATGTTTTGCAACATACGGGGAATTTCATTAGCCAGGTCAGTCATACAATTAAAAGCAACAGCTCACTTCAAAAACACATTATAACATAAACATCCACCACAGTTACCCCTCCACATTCCTCACTGTGATGGAAGGTGAAATAAGGTTCAAATCCCTTCCCTTAGTTCTTCCTCGGTGGTGGGCCTCGAGCCCCCCCCGTTGACGGGACGATCTTGACTCCCGTAGACGGTGGCATTTCGGGCGACCTCTAGACCCCCTCTCCCCGTGACTCTCAGTCTGAAGAAGGGTCTCGACTCGAAACGTCACCCATACCTTCCCTCCAGAGATGCTGCCTGTCCCCGCTGAGTTACTCCCAGCACTCTGTGTCTATCTTCACCTTGCTTGGCTGACACATGGAGAAAGGACTGCGTTGCCCACGGGTGGCCCAGCGGTAGAGTTGCTGCCTCGCAGCGCCAGAGACCCGCGTTCCATCCTCTGTCTGTACGGAGTTTGCACGTTCTCCCCGTGACCTGCGTGGCTTTTCTCCGGGAGCTCCGGTTTCCTCCGACACTCCGGGTTTGGAGATGAATAGCTTTCTGTAATATTTCCCCCCTGTGAGTGGGATGTAAAACTGGGATGACATGGAACTGGGGAACGGGTGATGAATGGTCGGCACGGACTCGGTGGGCCGAAGGGCCTGTTTCCGAGCTGTATCTCTAAACTAAACGAAACAAAACAAAATCTTAACACAAATTTTGCACTGACAAGGCATTTTTCTTGGAGCAAAATATCCCAAAGTGCTTTGTGTGTGTGGGGGGGGGGGGGGGGAGGGGGGGGGGGGGGGGGAATGGGAAAGGATGGAAATAATTTGAGGAAGTGTACCGGATGTGTGGTCGCTGAGATAGGCTGCAAGGAGACCTTGGAAGGGTGAGCGGAGGAGTTTTGAATGAAAGCACAGGATTGCCAGGAAAGGCAATGTCAACGAGGGCTGGGAAACCATTGCATCCACTCGCCACGTCAGCTCTGTGTCGGGGCCACAGCGGGTGGAGCTGCTGCTTCGTAGCGCCAGAGACCTGGGGGTTCCACCCCGACCTCGGGCGCTGTCTGTGCGGAGTTTGCACGTTCTCCCCGTGACCCGCTCCGGTTTGCTCCGGGTGCTCCGGTTTCCTCCCGCACTCCAAAAGACAAAACCAAAGGGTTTGTAGGTTAGTCGGCCCCTCTGTACATATACAAAATTATTTTATTTGTTTATAAATCATTGAATGGCCTCGCCCCGCCTTACCTCTCTGAGCTGCTCCACCTATACGCTCCTGCCCGGTGCCTCAGGTCAGCGGATCAGCTGCTCCTTGCGGTACCAAGGTCTAAGCGGAAGCTCAGAGGGGATAGAGCCTTTTCTGTTGCTGCCTCGGCACTCTGGAACACCTTGCCGCTGTGATCTCCGGTTTCACTCCCGCTTTAAATCTCCAAAAAACTCACTTTTATTCACTGGCTTTCGACACTGGCTGAGACATTGTTCCTGCTTTAGTGCTTTTAATGTCTTTTAATTTTTACTGTTTTTATAGTCCTGTTGTCTTAATGGTTTTAGTAGTTTGTAATAACTTTTTGTTGACTTCCCATGTACAGCACTTTGTGGTAACTGATGTTGTCTAAAAGCGCTTTATAAATAAAGTTATTATTATTATATACGCCCCGTAGTGTGTGAACGGGTGATCGCTGGTCGGCACGGGCTAGGTGGGCCGAAGGGCCTGTTTCCAGGCTGTACCTCTGAGAGTAAAGTAAACTAAACTGAGATAAGCTCTCAAATACAACAGCCACACAGATCGTTGCTGAACTGTAGAGTCTTGGGGGGGGGGGGGTTAAGGCTGCCATATCAAGGGCCCGCACCACAGACTCAATCACCAGCCCGCAAGGCAATGAGAGCAAGCTATTTGAACTGGGGTGATGGGCAATGTTTCGGGTCGAGATTCTTCTTCAGACATCTCGACCTGAAACGTCACCCATCCCATAGAAACATAGAAACATAGACAATAGGTGCAGGAGTAGAGGCCATTAGAGCCCTCCTCCCCTTGGTTCCAGTACGCCTGAAGACTAGATGCAGTCAGTACTGTGACGTGCCTTACATGTGATTCCAGACTGTGATTCCTGGGATGGCAGGACTTTCATATGAAGAAAGACTGGATAGACTCGGCTTGTACTCGCTAGAATTTAGAAGATTGAGGGGGGATCTTATAGAAATTTACAAAATTCTTAAGGGGTTGGACAGGCTAGATGCAGGAAGATTGTTCCCGATGTTGGGGAAGTCCAGGACAAGGGGCCACACACACACACACAGTTTAAGGATAAGAGACAGGTGAATTGATCATGGGGAACAAGGACATGGCAGACCAATTGAATAACTACTTTGGTTCTGTTTTCACTAAGGAAGACATAAATAATCCAGGCTAGATGCAGGAAGATTGTTCCCGATGTTGGGGAAGTCCAGGGCAAGGGGCCACACACACACACACACA
>NW_026576771.1:0-50000 GCF_028641065.1 Leucoraja erinaceus | reverse complement strand
CAGCATCTGTGGAGAACATGGATAGGTGACGTTTCACAGAGTGCTGGAGTAACTCAGTGGGTCAGGCAGAGGGTGGATAGGTGACGTTTCACACAGTGCTGGAGTAACTCAGCGGGTCAGGCAGAGGGTGGTGACTGTTGAATTCTGTGGAGGCCAAGTCATTGTGTATTTTTAAGGCGGAGATTGACAGATTCTTGATTAGTGCGGGTGTCAGGGGTTACGGGGAGAAGGCAGGAGAATGGGGTTAGGAGGGAGAGATAGATCAGCCATGATTGAATGGCGGAGTAGACTAGATGGGCCGAATGGCCTCATTCTGCTCCTATGTCTTATGTTCATACTTTTGCTTTTCAAAGATGTTGTTATTTGCATGGACCACATTTCCGTCTCTGCTGACATCACACGAGTGGGAAAACATGAGCCGGTCACGGTGGCGCAGCGGTAGAGTCGCAGCCTCACGGCGCCAGAGACCCGGGTTCCATCCTGAGTACGGGCGCTGTCTATACGGAGTTTGCACGTTCTCTCCCCGTGACCTGGGTGGGTTTTCTCCGGATGCTCCGGTTTCCTCCCACACTCCAAAGACGTGCAGGTTAATTGGCTTGGTGTAATTGTAAACTGTCCCTAGTGTGTGTAGGATAGTGTTAGAGAGAAACTTACAAAATTCTTAAGGGGTTGGGCAGGCTAGATGCAGGAAGATTGTTTCCGATGTTGGGGAAGTCCAGGACAAGGGGTCACAGCTTAAGGATAAGGGGGAAATCCTTTAAAACCGAGATGAGAAGAACTTTTTTCACACAGAGAGTGGTGAATCTTTGGAACTCTCTGCCACAGAAGGTAGTTGAGGCCACACAGTTCATTGGCTATATTTAAGAGGGAGTTAGATGTGGCCCTTGTGGCTAAGGGGATCAGGGGGTATGGAGAGAAGGCAGGTACGGGATACTGAGTTGGATGATCAGCCCTGATCATATTGAATGGCGGTGCAAGCTCGAAGGGCCGAATGGCCTACTCCTGCACTTAATTTCTATGTTTCTAGTGCGGGGATCGCTGGTCGGCACGGACTCGGTGGGCTGAAGGGCCTGTTTCCATGCTGTAACTCTAAACTAAGCTCAACTGAATGCATACGCACATGCACACACACATGCGCACACGCACACACGCACATACACGCACGCACACGCACTCATGTGGTGCAGATTGTCGAATGGAGCTCGATTCGGAAAAAACCTGCTAAAACAGACCCTTGGAAGACTCTGAAAATGACACAGAATGATGGCTTTGCGATCTGACTGCCAAATTGGACCATTGACCCCGGCTATGGGGCAGAGTTCCACATTGACAACGCAGTGTCATCTGTGTGCCTTGTGGCAATGATGGGACCCTCCAGAGAGATAATTGTAGACTGTGGGAATGCCTGTGGTATCTTCACTGCAGGAACTGCATCCATGTGGGGATTTTAAACCTTATCCCTCCCCTTCCTGCCTCACCCATGAGAGTCCCATCACTGCGGCCCAACAGCTGGGCTACAAATATCTCGCCAACTTCCACAACATCCACATAGCTAAGTGTCACTTCCCATTTACATTCCCCCCCCCCAGTAAATATTCTGATAGTAATATTCTGTAATCCATCTGTACACTTTTGAAATGTAAAGCAGTGTTTATCCCGTTATGTTTGGCGCGGCACGGTGGCGCAGCGGTAGAGTTGCCGCCTCACAGCGCCAGGGACCCGGGTTCCATCACGACTCCTGGCGCTGTCTGTACGGAGTTTGCACGTTCTCTCCCCGTGACCTGCGTGGGTTTTCTCCGGGTGCTCCGGTTTCCTCCCACACTCCAAAGACGTGCAGGTTTGTAGATGGATTGGCTTGGTGTAAATGTAAATTGTCCCCAGTGTGTGTAGGATAGTGTTAGTGTGCGGGGATCGCTGGTCGGCACGGACTCGGTGGGCCGAAGGGCCTTTTTTGCATTCTGTACCTGTAAACTAAACTAGAGTTTCCTCCCACACTCCAAAGACGTGCAGGTTTAAGGCTAATTAGCTTCTGTAAGATTGTAAATTGTCCCCAGTGTGTGGGATAGTACTAATGTACGGGGTGAATGCTGGTCGGCACGGACTTGGTGGGCTGAAGGGCAACATTCAGAGTATCGCACGCAGCTTAGTTCAGTTTAGTTTAGAGATACAGCGCGGAAACAGGCCCTTTGGCCCACCTAGTCAAGAGTGTTTTATTGTCACATGTCCCGGACGGGACAATGAAATCCTTACTTGCTGCAGCACAACAGAAAGAGTGAACATGTAAACATTGTATAAAATGGGGAAAAAAAGAAAAAGTTCAATAAATAACAAATATAGTGCAAATAACAAATAATATCATAGTCTTTTGCAGTTCATTGCACTACAAAGACGTGCAGGTTTGTAGGGTAATTGGCTTCGGTCAAATTCTAAATTGTCCCCAGTGTGTGTGTGTAGGATAGAGTTAGTGTGCGGGGATCGCTGGTTAGCACGGACCTGGTGGGCACTACCTGCAAACAGGCCCTTCGGCCCACCGAGTCCATGCCGACCAGCGATCCCCACACACTAACACTATCCTACACACACACTAGGGACAATTTACACTTATGTTTACACCTTTACTGAAGCCAATTAACGTACAAACCCGCACATCTTTGGAGTGTGGGAGGAAACCGGAGCACCCGGAGAAAACCCACGCAGGTCACGGGGAGAACGTGCAAACTCCGTACAGACAGCACCCGTAGTTGGGATGGAACCCGGTTCTCTGGCGCCGTGAGGCAGCAACTCTACCGCTGCGCCACCCTGTGATGTTGAGAGAGTCTCTGGATGTGTTTGGTTTGTCCTCCATTTGATCGTCATGTCAACCGCTAATAAAATGGCCGCTCTGGTATGGGGCCATCAGGCATAGTTCCGGGCAGCACTGTACAGTGTACAGGGAGTGGATGAGAAAGTGGGATTACATAGGACTATAGGGTGGCGCAGCGGGTAGTGTTGCTGCCTCACGGCGCCAGAGACCCGGGTTCCATCCTGACTACGGGCTCTGTCTGTACGGAGTTTGCACGTTCTCCCCGTGACCTGCGTGGGTTTTCTCCGGGTGCTCCGGTTTCCTCCCACACTCCAAAGACGTGCAGGTTTGCAGGCTATTTGGCTTGGTGTGAATGTTAAATTGTCCAAGTTGGCGATATGCAGAGTACTGCCCTGCCGACTACAAAATTCAGAAGGTGTGTGTAATGCCCCCTGTCCCACTTAGGAAACCTGAATGGAAACCTCTGGAGACTTTGCGCCCCACCCAAGGTTTCCGTGCGGTTCCCGGAGGTTTTTGTCAGTCTCCCTACCTGCTTCCACAGATGCTGCCTGACCCATTCAGTTATGGTGCAGCAGCATCTATGGAGCTAAGGAAATAGGCAACGTTTCGGGCCGAAATCCTTCTGGAAATAGGCAACGTTTCGGGCCGAAATCCTTCTGGAAATAGGCAACGTTTCGTTGCCGAAATCCTTCTGGAAATAGGCAACGTTTCGGGCCGAAATCCTTCTGGAAATAGGCAACGTTTCGGGCCGAAACCCTTACGGGTTTCGGCCCGAAACGTTGCCTATTTCCTTAGCTCCATAGATGCTGCTGCACCATAACTGAGTGGGTCAGGCAGCATCTGTGGAGAACATGGATAGGTGACGTTTCACAGAGTGCTGGAGTAACTCAGCGGGTCAGGCAGCATCTGTGGAGAACATGGATAGGTGTCGTTTCACAGAGTGCTGGAGTATTGTTTACGGGATTGCATTCAACGTTGCTCTGGGCCACTCTGGGGTGGGGTGGGGTGGGGGGGGGGGGGGGGGTTGTGCTGGCATTCTTTCCCATGGAAATCAATTACAAAATCAACTATTCTCTCTGGAATGCGGCACTAATGCAAACCATGCAGCGTTGTGAAAGCAGACGCGCATTGCGGAGTGGGAACTGAACCGGGTTCGCCCGTCAGGAGCAGGGCTGGTAACCCCTGACAACCCTGCACCGCCACACTTGCAGCCATGGTGCCCCAATGCAGGCTCTGAAGGTGGCCGCTAGTGTTCGATGCTCTTTCAATCAACTCCCAGGCATGTTGAGCTACATTGAGAGATACAGCGCGGAAACAGGCCGCACCGACCAGCGATCCCCGCACACTAGCGCTATCCGTTCAGGTTTCCTAAGTGGGACAGGGGCTAATCAAGAATCTGTCAATCTCCGCCTTAAAAATACACAATGACTTGGCCCCCACAGAATTCAACAGAGTCACCCCCCCACCCTGACCCGCTGAGTTACTCCAGCACTCTGTGAAACGTCACCTAAACATGTTCTCCACACTGCTGCCGTGACCCACTCAGTTCTGGTGCAGCAGCATCTATGGAGCTAAGGAAATAGGCAACGTTTCGGGCCGAAATCCTTCTGGAAATAGGCAACGTTTCGGGCCGAAACCCTTATGGGTTTCGACCCGAAACGTTGCCTATTTCCTTAGCTCCATAGATGCTGCCTGACCCGCTGAGTTACTCCAGCACTCTGTGAAACGTCACCTATCCATGTTCTCCACAGATGCTGCCTGACCCGCTGAGTTACTCCAGCACTCTGTGAAACGTCACCTATCCATGTTCTCCACACAGATGCTGCCTGACCCGCTGAGTTACTCCAGCACTGTGTGAAACGTCACCTATCCATGTTCTCCACAGATGCTGCCTGATCCGCTGAGTTACTCCAGCACTCTGTGAAACGTCACCTATCCAAGTTCTCCATAGATGCTGCCTGACCCGCTGAGTTACTCCAGCACTCTGTGAAACGTCGACAGCACCTTCGGTTTAAACCAGCATCTGCAGTTCCTTCCTGCACTAAACGAGGCTAAACTTCCACAGCCCAGAGTAACGTGTGGCGTGGGATGAAAGGGGAAGAAACGAGGGCTGAGGCTGACAAACGAAACGAAAGACAGAGCAGGCTGACAAAAAGACAAAAAGAAAATGTTTGTGCAAAGCCCTGAATCACCGGAAAATGGCCCCTAAATCCCATTGGAATGTTTGGATTGCAAAAGCAACATAGCTGGTGGTGTAGGTCACACATGACCCACTTCACAGTCATGCTAAACCACACTCCGCAATTTAAAGAGTGGTTTGATTTTTTTACAATATTAAATAAAGCTTTAATAGCCTCAAAGCTTCCAGACCATGAGAATCATGATCACAAGATTTCTTCAGCCAGAGGGCGGTGAAGCATAGAAACATAGAAACATAGAAACATAGAAACATAGAAATTAGGTGCAGGAGTAGAGGCCATTCGGCCCTTCGAGCCTGCACCATTCGCCATTCAATATGATCATGGCTGATCATCCAACTCAGTATCCCGTACCTGCCTTCTCTCCATACCCCCTGATCCCCTTAGCCACAAGGGCCACATCTAACTCCCTCTTAAATATAGCCAATGAACTGTGGCCTCAACTACCCTCTGTGGCAGAGAGTTCCAGAGATTCACCACTCTCTGTGTGAAAAAAGTTCTTCTCATCTCGGTTTTAAAGGATTTCCCCCTTATCCTTAAGTTGTGACCCCTTGTCCTGGACTTCCCTAACATCGGGAACAATCTTCCTGCATCTAGCCTGTACAACCCCTTAAGAATTTTGTAAGTTTCTATAAGATCCCCTCTCAATCTTCTAAATTCTAGAGAGTATAAACCAAGTCTATCCAGTCTTTCTTCATAAGACAGTCCTGACATCCCAGGAATCAGTCTGGTGAACCTTCTCTGTACTCCCTCTATGGCAATAATGTCCTTCCTCAGATTTGGAGACCAAAACTGTACGCAATACTCCAGGTGTGGTCTCACCAAGACCCTGTACAACTGCAGTAGAACCTCCCTGCTCCTATACTCAAATCCTTTTGCAATGAAAGCTAACCTGTGGAATCTGTGGAATCCATTGCCACAGGCGGCTGGTGGAGGCCACAAGTCAGTGGATGTTTTTAATGTGGAGTTTGATAGATTCTTGATCAGTACGGGTGTCAGGGTGATGTGGGGAGAGGGCAGGAGAATGGGGTTGGGAGGGAGACACAGTTCGGCCACGATATAACACATTATATAACACGTCCAACGATATAACACATAAGATTGTTAAGGGCTTGGACACGCTAGAGGCAGGAAACATGTTTTTAGAATTCCTGGAGTATTGTGTAGTTTTGGTCCTAATCTGAGGAAGGACATTATTGCCATAGAGGGAGTGCAGAGAAGGTTCACCAGACTGATTCCAGGGATGTCAGGACTTTCATATGAAGAAAGACTGGATAGACTCGACTTGTACTCGCTAGAATTTAGAAGATTGAGGGGGGATCTTATAGAAACGTACAAAATCCTTAAGGGGTTGGACAGGCTAGATGCAGGAAGATTGTTCCCGATGTTGGGGAAGTCCAGAACAAGGGGTCACAGTTCAAGAATAAGGGGGAAATCTTTTAGGACCGAGATGAGAAAAACATTTTTTTTTCACACACAGAGAGTGGTGAATCTGTGGAACTCTGTGCCACAGAAGGTAGTTGAGGCCACACAGTTCATTAGCTATATTTAAGAGGGAGTCAGATGTGGCCCTTGTGGCTAAAGGGATCAGGGGGTATGGAGAGAAGGCAGGTACAGGATACTGAGTTGGATGATCAGCCATGATCACATTGAATGGTGGTGCAGGCTCGAAGGGCCGAATGGCCTCTACTCCTGCACCTATTGTCTATGTTTCTATGTTTCTATCAGCCATGATCATATTGAATGGTGAATGGTGCAGGCTCGAAGGGCCGAATGGCCTCTACTCCTGCACCTATTGTCTATGTTTCTATGACAGCGGAGTCAGGGGATACGGGGAGAAGGCAGGAACGGGGTACTGATTGGGGATGATCAGCCATGATCACATTGAATGGCGAATGGTGCAGGCTCGAAGGGCCGAATGGCCTACTCCTGCACCTATTGTCTATTGTCTATTGTCTGTCTGTACGGAGTTTGCACGTTCTCTGTCCCTGTGAACTGCGTGGGTTTTCTCCGGGCGCTCCGGTTTCCTGCCACACTCCACTCCAACTGTGCGGATTTGAAGGTTAATTGGCTTCGGTGAAGATTGCAACTTGCCCCGGGCGTGTGTAGGATGGTGCGAGTGGACTCAGTGGGATGAAGGGGCCCGCGTCTGCGATGTATCTCAAAGCTCAACTCAAACAGAACCTAGCAGAGCTCAAAACTCCAACACTGCTCCACACATCCAATAGCAGCTCCCATATTCTTTCTGGCGAATGTGAAATAGTATTTTTAAATTCAACTTCCAAGTGATTAGGAAAGTAATGCACTAATTGGTTTTCCTTTCCCAGAAACCCAGTTACAGGAAATTCTGTCTCTTTGACATATCCAAATATTCTGGCTGGAGATCTGAAGAACACTTTGTGCTGGGTTTGACTTCACCCCTGGCCTCATTGCTGGGAGACTTGTTTGTTCGACCGTTCAGTCAAAGCCTTCAAGATTTGTCCAAGCTCCGACAACTCTTGGATGAACTGCGGAGCGCGGGGGCTCATCGCAGAGCAGAGGGGGGCTGCACTGGGGCTGTGCCAATGCTACACGTGCAGCTTGTCAAATGAGAGAGAGAGAGAGAGAGAGAGAGAGGGGGGGGGAGGGAGAGGGGAGAGCGAGGGGAGGGAGAGAGATTGAGAGAGGGAGGGGAGAGAGAGAGAGAAGGGAGAGTGAGGGGAGAGAGAGAGGGGAGACAGAGAGGGAGAGAGAGAGACGGGGAGAGAGAGGGGGAGAGAGAGAGAGAAAGGAGAGGGGGAGACAGAGAGGGGAGAAAGAGAGAGGGGAGAGAGAGAGAGAGAGAGGGGGAGAGAGAGAGAGAGAGGGAGAGAGAGAGAGAGAGAGAGGGGGAGAGAGAGAGAGTGGGGGAGAGAGAGAGAGGGGGAGAGAGAGGGGGATATAGAGGGTGAGAGAGAGGGGGAGAGAAAGGGGGAGAGAGAGGGGGAGAGAGGGGGAGAAAGAGAGGGAGAGAGAGAGAGGGGGAGAGAGAGTGGGGGAGAGAGAGAGAGAGAGAGGGGGGGGAGAGAGAGAGAGGGAGAGAGAGGGGGAGAGGAGAGAGGAGAGAGAGAGGGGAGAGAGAGGGGGGAGGAGTAGAGAGAGAGAAGAGGGGGAGAGAGGGGAGAGAGAGAGAGAGAGAGAGTGTGTGTCCTCACAGAGGGCCTTCCCTGCATTCCATAACCCCATGATGATTTTTCTGTACTTTATTTCCATCTGTATTCAACAGCAAAAGGAAAAGTTGGAAAGAATGCAGCGTGTGAGTTTAGTCAGACAGGACGTCTCAAATTAACCTCGCCCATTAACCGGCAAATGTCAGACGTAAATACCTCCTGGTGCATTGAAAATGAATCGTTGACTGATCCTCGATGGTATCGTTAAAGCATAGAACAGTGAAGCACAGGAACAGGCCATTCGGCCCACAATGTTCACGCCAAACATGATGTCCTATATAGCGCAGGCCCTAGAGTCCTGGCGCCAACCTCGTAAATCTTCTCTGCGCCCGTCTGAAGAAGGGTCTCGACCCGAAACGTCACCTATCCATGTTCTCCACAGATGCTGCCTGACCCGCTGAGTTATGGTGCAGCAGCATCTATGGAGCTAAGGAAATAGGCGACATTTCGGGCCGAAATCCTTCTGGAAATAGGCAACGTTTCGGGCCGAAACCCTTACGGGTTTCGGCCCGAAACGTTGCCTATTTCCGTAGCTCCACAGATGCTGCCTGACCCGCTGAGTTACTCCAGCACTCTGTGAAACGTCACCTATCCATGTTCTCCATAGATGCTGCCTGACCCGCTGAGTTACTCCAGCACTCTGTGAAACGTCACCTATCCATGCTCTCCACAGATGCTGCCTGACCCGCTGAGTTACTCCAGCACTCTGTGAAACGTCACCTATCCATGTTCTCCACAGATGCTGCCTGACCCGCTGAGTTACTCCAGCACTCTGAAACGTCACCTATCCATGTTCTCCACAGATGCTGCCTGACCCACTCAGTTATGGTGCAGCAGCATCTATGGAGCTAAGGAAATAGGCAACGTTTCGGGCCGAAATCCTTCTGGAAATAGGCAACGTTTCGGGCCGAAACCCTTACGGGTTTCGGCCCGAAACGTTGCCTATTTCCTTAGCTCCACAGATGCTGCCTGACCCACTGAGTTACTCCAGCACTGTGTGAAACGTCACCTATCCATGTTCTCCACAGATGCTGCCTGACCCACTGAGTTACTCCAGCACTCTGTGAAACGTCACCTATCCATGTTCCCCACAGATGCTGCCTGACCCGCTGAGTTACTCCAGCACTCTGTGAAACGTCACCTATCCATGTTCTCCACAGATGCTGCCTGACCCACTGAGTTACTCCAGCACTCTGTGAAACGTCACCTATCCATGTTCCCCACAGATGCTGCCTGACCCGCTGAGTTACTCCAGCACTCTGTGAAACGTCACCTATCCATGTTCTCCACAGATGCTGCCTGACCCGCTGAGTTACTCCAGCACTGTGTGAAACGTCACCTATCCATGTTCTCCATAGATGCTGCCTGACCCGCTGAGTTACTCCAGCACTCTGTGAAACGTCACCTATCCATGCTCTCCACAGATGCTGCCTGACCCGCTGAGTTACTCCAGCACTCTGTGAAACGTCACCTATCCATGTTCTCCACAGATGCTGCCTGACCTGCTGAGTTACTCCAGCACTTTTTATGTCTATCTTCGGTTTAAGCCAGCACCTGCAATTCTTTCCAACACAGGTTTGTAGAATAATTGGGTTTGGTTAACATTTGAAGGGCCGAAGGGCCTCCTTCCGAGTTGCATCTCAACATGTCGTGCTGTGGTATCCCAGAGAGCTACACGTACCACAAGTAAACCAGACACTCCCTCTAGAGGCTAACACAAGTCCTGCACAACACTGCAACAGACTCCACAAGCAAGGTCGCACAAACCAGGAACTGCAGATGCTGTTTTCTTTTTTAAAGGCACAGAGTGCTGGAGTAACTCAGCGGGTCAGGCAGCATCTGTGGAGAACATGGATAGGTGACGTTTCACAGAGTGCAGGAGTAACTCAGCGGGTCAGGCAGCATCTGTGGAGAACATGGATAGGTGACGTTTCGGGTTCGATCCCGACCACGGGTGCTGTCTGTACGGAGTTTGCACGTTCTCCCCGTGACCTGCGTGGCTTTTCTCCGGGTGCTCCGGTTTCAATAGACAATAGAGAATAGGTGCAGTAGTAGAGGCCATTCGGCCCTTCGAGCCAGCACCGCCATTCAATGAGATCATGGCTGATCATCCCCAATCAGTACCCCATTCCTGCCTTCTCCCCCATATCCCCTGACTCCGCTATCTTTAAGAGCCTTATCCAGCTCTCTCTTGAGAGCATCCAGAGAACCGGCCTCCACCGCCCTCTGAGGCAGAGAATCCCACACTTTATTCTCTATTGTCTATTGGTTTGTAGGTTAATTTGGCTTCAGTACAAAAAAAAGGGGAATAGTCCCTAGTGAGCGTGTGTGGGATAGTGCTAGTGTACTTGGGATCGCTGGTCAGTGCGGACTCGATGGGTCGAAGGGTCTCGACCAGAAACGTCACCTGTCCATTCTCCCACAGACGCTGCCTGACCCAGTGTTCCTCCGGCTCTTTGCGTGTTATACAAGATTCGCTACAAGGCTCTGGGACGTTACATGGAACGACGGAGTAGTTGGTTTTGAGTTGTCGGCCTCTGCTCATTTTCCAAGTCACACAATGACTGTATTGGGTGGCAAAAAGTAATTAGAAGGGATCTAATTGAATCTGCAGTTGGTACCAAAGTGAAAAGCGAATCCCAAATGCAGCGTGAATTGTATCGAGTGTGTTTTACCTTCATCAAAAGGTGGAGAATGAGCTGTTGTTACCACGTGGAGGTGAGATGGCAGCATGGAAGTACGTGGTACATTTTGCTCAGGGTTACAACAATGGGGCTGAACAGTTCAGGTGAAGAATGAGATCAGGGGGTCACCTCCTTTAGAGGTGCCTAAGACCACCAGGGGAATAGATAGGATGAATATACACAGTCTTTTACCCAGAGTAGGGGAACGGTGAACCACAGGACATAGGTTGAAGGTGAGAGGGGAAAGACTAATGAGGGGCAACTTTTTCACAGAGTAGGGGGGTGGGTGAATGGAACGAGCTGCCAGAGGAGGTGGTTGATGCAGGTGCTTGTAATGTAATAGACACTTGGACAGGTACATGGATAGGACAGGTATGGAGGGATATGCGGGCAGGCAGGATATGGACTAGCGTAGATGGAGTATCTTGGTCGGCATGGACTAGTTGGGCCGAAGGGCCTGTTTCCGTGCTGTGTGACCCTAAGACTCCAAGGTGACATCAAGCACCATCGATACTGGAGGCAGTTTCACACGAATGACTCACATTCACAATCCTGGAGGATTCCAGCTCTTTAGGGCGGCACGGTGGCGCAGCGGTAGAGTTGCTGCCTCACAGCGCCAGAGACCCGGGTTCCATCCTGACCACGGGCGCTGTCTGTACGGAGTTTGCACGTTCTCCCCGTGACCTGCGTGGATTTTCTCCGGGTGCTCCGGTTTCCTCCCACACTTAATTGTTTTTTGGTAAAATTGTAAATTGTCGTGTGTGTGTGTGTGTGTGTGTGTGTGTGTGTGTGTGTGTGTGTGTGTGTGTGTGTGTGTGTGTGTGTGTGTGTGTGTGTGTGTGTGTGTGTGTGTGTGTGTGTGTGTGTGTGTGTGTGTGTGTGTGTGTGTGATCGTGCTAGTGTGCGGGGATCGCTGGTCGGCACAGACTCGGTGGGCCAAAGGGCCTGTTTCCGCGCTGTATCTCCAAACTAAACTAAAAGATTAGTTTCATTTTACCTCACGTTTTGGCACGGATGTGCTGGGCCAGACAAGTTCTATGATCGACTCAAGGAACTGCAGATGCTGGTTTAGAAAGAAAAAACACACAAAGTGCTGGAGTAACCCAGTGGGTCAGGCAGCATCTGAGGAGGACATGGAGAGGGCTCATGTTGTAAGTTCTACTTTGAAACGATCTGCTCTGTAAACAGACACGGCCCTGGGTCTTGTTGAATAACCAACTAACTAACAATTAACTAACAATGAACCAATTAACCAGTAATTACTAATTAACCACAATGTAAGCAGAAGATTAAACCACCCTCATCTTCCACAAATGATACCAATCCTCATGAAATGGTCACAGAGTGATGCAGTGTGGAAACAGGCCCTTTGGCCCATCTTGCCCACACTGGCCAACATCCTAGTCCCACCTGCCTGCATTTGGCCCATATCCCTCCAAACCTGTCCTATCCATGTACCTGTCTAACTATTTCTTAAACATTCTGATAGTCCCGGCCTCAACTACCTCCTCTGGCAGCTCGTTCCATACACCCACTGGTTCTCTGGATGCTTTCAAGAGAGAGCTAGATAGGGCTCTTAAAAATAGCAGAGTCAGGGGATATGGGGAGAAGGCAGGAACGGGGTACTGATTGGGAATGATCAGCCATAATCGTATTGAATGGTGTTGCTGGCTCGAAGGGCCGAATGGCCTCTACTCCTGCACCTATTGTCTATTGTCTATTTTATCAACATATGACAGTCCTGTCATCCAAGGCCGACCATTCACTGTGTAGGCCCTGCCCTTGTTCGACGTCCCAAAATGTAACACCTCACACACTTCTCTGTATTAAATTCCATCAGCCATTCCTCCGCCCACCTGGCCAATCGATCCAGATCCTGCTGCAATCGTTCACAACCATCTTCACTATCAGCAAAAGCACCCATCAGCAAACGTGCTCATCTTGCCCTGTATGTTCTCATCCAAATCGTTGATGTATTGTAGATGTCAAGCAGCAACAGTTGCGAGGTTATCCATTTTGGTGGCAAAAACGGGAAAAGCAGACTATTATCTAAATGGTGGCCGATTGGGAAAGGGGGAGATGCAGCGAGACCTGGGTGTCATGGTACACCAGTCATTGAAGGTAGGCATGCAGGTGCAGCAGGCAGTAAAGAAAGCGAATGGTATGTTAGCTTTCATTGCAAAAGGATTTGAGTATAGGAGCAGGGAGGTTCTACTGCAGTTGTACAGGGTCTTGGTGAGACCACACCTGGAGTATTGTGTACAGTTTTGGTCTCCAAATCTGAGGAAGGACATTATTGCCCTAGAGGGAGTACAGAGACGGTTCACCAGATTGATTCCTGGGATGTCAGGACTGTCTTATGAAGAAAGACTGGATAGACTTGGTTTATACTCTCTAGAATTTAGAAGATTGAGAGGGGATCTTATAGAAACTTACAAAATTCTTAAGGGGTTGGACAGGCTAGATGCAGGAAGATTGTTCCCGATGTTAGGGAAGTCCAGGACAAGGGGTCACAGCTTAAGGATAAGGGGGAAATCCTTTAAAACCGAGATGAGAAGAACTTTTTTCACACAGAGAGTGGTGAATCTCTGGACTCTCTGCCACAGAGGGTAGTTGAGGCCACAGTTCATTGGCTATATTTAAGAGGGAGTTAGATGTGGCCCTTGTGGCTAAGGGGATCAGGGGGTATGGAGAGAAGGCAGGTACAGGATACTGAGTTGGATGATCAGCCATGATCATATTGAATGGCGGTGCAGGCTCGAAGGGCCGAATGGCCTCTACTCCTGCACCTAATTTCTATGTTTCTATGTAACGGGCCTAGCCAGCATCGAACCCTGAGGCCCACCGCTAGGCATGAAGCCAATTGTCGATCCAGTTGGCAGTGGATCCCTTGCCATTTAGCCTTGCAATTAACAATGGGTTATTAATGCGAGGTTATTAATACTTAGAGTATTCACAAGGCTCCGGGCTGCCACTACAAGGCTTATTTGAAGGACATGGCATTGGATAGTGGGAGCATCGTGATGTACAGAGATTTTGTTCAACCTTGGCCTGCATCGTAAAGTAGTCACCCTGCCCAGACATGTACATGGATACGGAATGTGTTGCCGGGCGCACGTTATTTGTGGGCCTTTGTGCAACGCTGGGGCTCTATTTATTTTCAGCAAACTGGTCCCGACATGCTCGCATGTGGCGTTGTATATATAGAAAAATGTCCCAGTGGATGGCAGCCAAGTCGGGGGTAGGGCCGGCTCGATCTGGCAGAGGCTGGCAGCGGTTATTCACTGCAGTGATGCTGGCGAGAGAGGGGAGGAGAGGGAGAGAGGGGAGGAGAGAGACAGGGGAGAGTGAAGGGGAGAGAGGAGAGAGAGAAGAAATTGAGTATAGAAGCTGGGATGTAATGTTAAAATTGTACAAGGCCAATTCTGGAGGCCAATTCTGGAGTATGGTGTACAATTTTGGTCGCCTAATTATAGGAAGGATGTCAACAAAATAGAGAGAGTACAGAGGAGATTTACTAGAATGTCGCCTGGGTTTCAGCAACTAAGTTACAGAGAAAGGTTGAACAAGTTAGGGCTTTATTCTTTGGAGCGCAGAAGGTTAAGGGGGAACTTGATAGAGGTCTTTAAAATGATGAGAGGGATAGACAGAGTTGACGTGGAAAAGCTTTTCCCACTGAGAGTCGGGAAGATTCAAACAAGGGGACATGACTTGAGAATTAAGGGACTGAAGTTTAGGGGTAACATGAGGGGGAACTTCTTTACTCAGAGAGCGGTAGCGGTGTGGAATGAGCTTCCAGTGAAGGTGGTGGAGGCAGGTTCGTTTTTATCATTTAAAAATAAATTGGATAGTTATATGGACGGGAAGGGAATGGAGGGTTATGGTCTGAGCGCAGGTAGATGGGACTAGGGGAGATTATGTGTTCGGCACGGACTAGAAGGGTCGAGGTGGCCTGTTTCCGTGCTGTAATTGTTATATGGTTATATGGAGAGATGGGAGAGAGAAGGGGATGAGAGAGAGGGGAGGGGAGAGAGGGGAGAGAAACAGGACAGAGAGAAGAGAGAGAGGGCCGAGAGATGGCCCAGAATCAACCTGACCAGGGGAGGTTTACAGAATGATCCCAGGAATGAGTGGGTTAACATATGATGAGCGTTTGACGGCACTGGGCCTGCACTCGCTGGTGTTTAGAAGGATGAGGGGGGGACCTCATTGAAACTTACTGAAAAGCGAAAGGCCTGGATAGAGTGGATGTGGAGAGGATGTTTCCACTGGTGGGAGAGTCTAGGACCAGAGGGCACAGCCTCAGAATTAAAGGGCGTACCTTTAGAAAAGAGATGAGGAGGAATTTATTTGCCACAGACGGCTGTGGAGGCCAAGTCAGTGGATATTTTTAAGGCAGAGATGGATAGATTCTTGATTAGTACGAGTGCCAGGAGCTATGGGGAGAAGGCAGGAGAATGGGGTTGAGGGGGAGAGATAGATCAGACATCTGTGGCAATGAATTCCACAGATTCACCACCCTCTGACTAAAGAAATTCCTCCTCGTCTCCTTCCGAAAGGTACGTCCTTTAATTCTGAGGCTGTGCCCTCTGGTCCTAGACTCTCCCACTAGTGGAAACATCCACTCCACATCCACTCTATCCAGGCCTTTCACTATTTGATACGTTTCGAAGAAGGCAATCAAATGGGTTGAATCGGCACAGTGAATGAGTGATGAAAGTGCTTGCCCTCTTTAGCGATTAATGTAAGGTAGACACAAAAAGCCGGAGTAACTCAGCGGGACCGGCACCATCTCTGGAGAGAAGGAATGTGTGATGTTTCGGGTCGAGACCCTTCTTCAGACTGGTTGGGGGTGAGGGAAACGAGAGATATAGACGATGATGTAACGGTGATGAAGGAAACAGGCCATTGTTAGCTGTTTGCTGGGTGTGAACGAGAAGCTGGTGTGACTTGGGTGGGGGAGGGGAAGGAGAGAGAGGGAATGCTGGGGAAGTCCAGAACAAGGAGCCACACACACACAGTTTAAGGATAAGGGGGAAATCTTTTAGGACCGAGATGAGAAAAACATTTTTTTTTCACACACAGAGAGTGGTGAATCTGTGGAATTCTCTGCCACAGAAGGTAGTTGAGGCCACACAGTTCATTGGCTATATTTCAGAGGGAGTTAGATGTGGCCCTTGTGGCTAAAGGGATCAGGGGGTATGGAGAGAAGACAGGTACGGGATACTGAGTTGGATGATCAGCCATGATCATATTGAATGGCGAATGGTGCAGGCTCGAAGGGCCGAATGGCCTCTACTCCTGCACCTATTGTCTATGTTTCTATGTCTATGTTACTTGAAGTTAGACGTATCAATGTTCACACCGCTGGGGTGTAAGCTGTCCAAGTGAAATATGAGGTGCTGCTCCTCCAATTTGCGCTAGGCCTCACTCTGACAATGGAGGAGGCCCAGGACGGAAAGGTCAGTGTGGGAAAGGTCACAGTTAAAGATATCCAGGCAGTTTGTCCCAGTCAAAGCAACACTAAGGTGCCAGCCATCACTGCAACACCAGCCACACCTAGTGGCCATTCTGGCAGCTCCCCATACTGTTAATTCAAGGGCAAAATGACACACTCATAGATACAACCTCTCCGCCCCCGCTGTAAACACCCACACACACTCCCCGAGACCCCCCAGTGTACACATGATTCCCTATTTACCTGTTTATCTGCTATCCTCACACCCCGACCACCTGATTTGGACATTTAAAAGACATTGAAAGGTTTAGAGGGATATGGGCCTAACGCAGAGTGGTGGGACTAGTATAGCAGGTGGACAGGGTGGTGAAGAAGGTGGTTAGCACGCTGGCCTTCATCAGTCGACGTTGCCTATTTCCTTCGCTCCACATAGATACATAGAAACATAGAAACATAGAAATTAGGTGCAGGAGTAGGCCATTCGGCCCTTCGAGCCTGCACCATTCGCCATTCAATATGATCATGGCTGATCATCCAACTCAGTATCCCGTACCTGCCTTCTCTCCATACCCCCTGATCCCCTTAGCCACAAGGGCCACATCTAACTCCCTCTTAAATATAGCCAATGAACTGGCCTCGACTACCCTCTGTGGCAGAGAGTTCCAGAGATTCACCACTCTCTGTGTGAAAAAAGTTCTTCTCATCTCGGTTTTAAAGGATTTCCCCTTTATCCTTAAACTGTGTGACCCCTTGTCCTGGACTTCCCCAACATCGGGAACAATCTTCCTGCATCTAGCCTGTCCAACCCCTTAAGATACTGCTGCGCCCGCTGAGTTTCTCCAGCACTTTTGTCTACCTTCGATTTTCCAGCATCTGCACAGTTCCTTCTTAATTTCCCACATCCAGTCTTGGTGGTTTTTCGCCATCTTTGCGTTGTGTTTTACAGTTTTTCTTCAACAAAGGACGTCCTAATGAAGGGCCCCAAATGTAGATCTGCTGAAGTAGCCCATCTGTTACCACTTAAAAGGAACACTCAAAGAGATTAGTGTTGTGCAGCTTGCTAGGAGAGCAGTCTCTGCAAGTTCTCTACAGAAACTGTCAATTTTGTTCCGTCGGTACCAGCTGACCTTGCCCAGAAAAGGTGTCTCTGTGACCTTGCAATAGGCCGCATGTGGAACAGGAATTAAAATGGCAGTCGTTCACCAGGTCTGTGGTAACGATAATTCTTCTTGCAATCGCTATCAAAACAGCCCGAAATGTCCTGGCTTTCATATTCCTTTGCCTTCAAAGGACCTTTATCTGTCTTTTATTATCTGCTGTCTCGAGGCCTTCTCAGTCTACAGGGCAGAAGCAGGCTTTTCGGCCTACCGAGTCCGTGCCGACCAGCACCATCCTACACACACTGGGGCCTGTTTACAATCTTACAGAAGCCATTTTAACCCACAAACCTGCACAGCTTTGGAGAACACTATCCTACACACACACTAGGGATAATTTACACTTACACCAAGCCAATTAATCTACAAACCTGCACGTCTTTGGAGTGTGGGAGGAAACCGGAGCACCCGGAGAAAACCCACGCAGGTCACGGGGAGAGCGTGCAAACTCCGTACAGACAGCGCCCGTAGTCACCTATCCATGTTCTCCACAGATGCTGCCTGACCCGCTGAGTTACTCCAGCACTCTGTGAAACGTCACCTATCCATGTTCCCCACAGATGCTGCCTGACCCGCTGAGTTACTCCAGCACTCTGTGAAACGTCACCTATCCATGTTCTCCACAGATGCTGCCTGACCCGCTGAGTTACTCCAGCACTCTGTGAAACGTCACCTATCCATGTTCTCCACAGATGCTGCCTGACCCGCTGAGTTACTCCAGCACTCTGTGTGCTCTGTATTAGCACAGTCTCGTGCCCAGAGTAGGGGAATCGAGGACCAGAGGACACAGGTTTAAGGTGAAGGGGAAAAAGATTTAACTGGAATCTGAGGGGTAACTTTTCAACACTTTTCGAGGGTGGTGGGTGTATGGAACGAGCTGCCAGAGGAGGTAGTTGAGACTGGGACTATCCCAACGTTTAAGAAACAGTTAGACAGGTACATGGATAGGACGGGTTTGGAGGGAGATGGACCAAACGCAGGCAGGTGGGACTAGTGTAGATGGGGCATGTTGGCCGGTGTGGGCGAGCTGGGCCTTTTTGGCCTCTTTGATGCATCAAACAGCTGAACAGGAGCTCGAAGGATCAACATTAGACGCTCAGTGTTTAAGAAGGAACTGCAGATGCTGGAAAATCGAAGGTATACAAAATAGCTGGAGGAACTCAGCGGGTGCAGTAGCTTCTATGGAGCGAAGGAAATAGGTAACGTTTCGGGCCGAAACCCTTCCGGGTTTCGGCCCGAAATGTTGCCTATTTCCTTCCGGGTTTCGGCCCGAAACGTTGCCTATTTCCTTCAGGGTTTCGGCCCGAAACGCTGCCTATTTCCTTCCGGGTTTCGGCCCGAAACGTTGCCTATTTCCTTCCGGGTTTCGGCCCGAAACGTTACCTATTTCCTTCCGGGTTTCGGCCTGAAACGTTGCCTATTTCCTTCGCTCCACATAGATGCTGCTGCACCCGCTGAGTTTCTCCAGCTATTTTGTCTACCTTCGATTTTTCCAGCATTAGATGCTGCTTTAAGAAGAGTACACGGTCTCTCCAGCAGATGGCACGTGTTGGTTGCTGTCGTGAAGGCAGGGAGGCCCTAAGGGCAGGATCGGACAGCCGAGCGATGAATTTGCTCTTCCTTCTCCCGGTTCCCAGCAAGACAAGCGCAGAGTGTAGCTACTGTTACCTGGCTGCCAGTCAATGTTACTGTAGATGGTTTATGCATGCAACCTACAATGTTAGCTACCTCTAACCACACCTTAGTTATCCCAGTATAACTGTGATATCTTCCCCTTGCTCCTCCCCTTAGTCCCAGTACTCCTGAAGACTAGATGCAGTCAGTACTGGGACGTGCCTTATATGTGATTCCAGACTGTGATTCCTGGGATGGCAGGACTTTCATATGAAGAAAGACTGGATAGACTCGGCTTGTACTCGCTAGAATTTAGAAGATTGAGGGGGGGATCTTATAGAAACTTACAAAATTCTTAAGGGGTTGGACAGGCTAGATGCAGGAAAGATTGTTCCCGATGTTGGGGAAGTCCAGGACAAGGGGCCACACACACACACACAGTTTAAGGATAAGAGACAGGTGAATTGATCATGGGGAACAAGGACATGGCAGACCAATTGAATAACTACTTTGGTTCTGTTTTCACTAAGGAAGACATAAATAATCCAGGCTAGATGCAGGAAGATTGTTCCCGATGTTGGGGAAGTCCAGGACAAGGGGCCACACACACACACACACACACAGTTTAAGGATAAGAGACAGGTGAATTGATCATGGGGAACAAGGACATGGCAGACCAATTGAATAACTACTTTGGTTCTGTTTTCACTAAGGAAGACATAAATAATCCAGGCTAGATGCAGGAAGATTGTTCCCGATGTTGGGGAAGTCCAGAACAAGGGGCCACACACACACAGTTTAAGGATAAGGGGGAAATCTTTTAGGACCGAGATGAGAAAAACATTTTTTTTCACACACAGAGAGTGGTGAATCTGTGGAACTCTCTGCCACAGAAGGTAGTTGAGGCCACACAGTTCATTGGCTATATTTAAGAGGGAGTTAGATGTGGCCCTTGTGGCTAAAGTGATCAGGGGGTATGGAGAGAAGGCAGGTACAGGATACTGAGTTGGATGATCAGCCATGATCATATTGAATGGCGAATGGTGCAGGCTCGAAGGGCCGAATGGCCTCTACTCCTGCACCTATTGTCTATGTTTCTATGTGCCTTTATTAAACACTCAGTAAAGTTACAAGTGTGACAGACTTGACTTCTTTACAGTTACCTTGAACGTTACATTGAAGCACTGTGTACATGGGCATCAGTAAGGTGTTCGACAAGGTTCCGCATGGCAGGCTGCTCTGGAAGGTTAGATCGCATGGGATCCAAGGAGAGATAGCTGAATGGATAGCAAATTGGCTCCATGGAAGGAAGCAGTGTGTGATGGTGGAAGGTTGCTTCTCGGACTGGAGGCCTGTGACTAGTGGTGGGCCTCAGGGTTCGAGTACTGGCTAGGCCCGTTACTGTTTGTCATCTACAATACATCAATGATTTGGATGAGAACATACAGGACAAGATGAGCAAGTTTGCTGATGGTTGCTTTTGCTGACAGTGAAGATGGTTGTGAACGATTGCAGCAGGATCTGGATCGATTGGCCAGGTGGGTGGAGGAATGGTTGATGGAATTGAATACAGAGAAGTGTGTGAGGTGATGCATTTTTGGACGTCGAACAAGGGCAGGGCCTACACAGTGAATGGTCGGCCTCTGGGTAGTGTTGTAGAGCAGAGGGATCTAGGAGTACAGGTGCATGGTTCCTTGAAGGTGGAGTCGCAGGTAGATAAGGTGGTCAAAAAGGCTTTTGGCACTTTGGCCTTCATCAGTCAGAGTATTG
This sequence comes from Leucoraja erinaceus, assembly GCF_028641065.1. Classification (NCBI taxonomy): domain Eukaryota; kingdom Metazoa; phylum Chordata; class Chondrichthyes; order Rajiformes; family Rajidae; genus Leucoraja; species Leucoraja erinaceus. Next base: position 29,128 of record NW_026576771.1, on the reverse strand, counting down.
AGTATAGAAGTTGGGAGGTCATGTTGCAGTTGTATAAGACGTTGATGAGACCGCATTTAGAATATTGTGTTCAGTTCTGGGCACCGTGTTATAGGAAAGATGTTGTCAAGCTGGAAAGGGTTCGGAGAAGATTTACCAGGATGTTGCCAGGACTAGAGGGTGTGAGCTACAGGGAGAGGTTGAGCAGGCTGGGTCTCTATTCCATGGAGCGCAGGAGGATGAGGGGTGATCTTGTAGAGGTGTATAAAATCATGAGAGGAATAGATCGGGTAGATGCACAGAGTCTCTTGCCCAGAGTAGGGGAATCGAGGACCAGAGGACATGGGTTCAAGGTGAAGGGGAAAAGATTTAATAGGCATCTGAGGGGTAACTTTTTCACACAAGAGGGTGGTGGGTGTATGGAACGAGCTGCCAGAGGAGGTAGTTGTGGCTGGGACTATCCCAACGTTTAAGAAACAGTTAGACAGGTACATGGATGTGGAGGGACATGGGATATGGACCAAGTGCAGGCAGGTGGGACTAGTGCCCCCTGACTCTCAGCCTGAAGAAGGGTCTCGACCCGAAACGTCGCCCATTCCTTCTCCCCAGAGATGCTGCCTGTCCCGCGGAGTTACTCCAGCACTTTGTGCCTATCCAGCATCTGCGGTTCCTTCTTGCACACGATGTCTGTGTCGTAGTCTCCAGGAGTTGCTTACCAGCGAGAAGAGTCACAGACTCATACGCAAACAAGATGGCTGCTGGAAGCACAGAGGCGGGCAAACTAACAAAAGCGAACTATATTGCAATTCAAATATATAAATAGCTCCCCACAACTTTAATTTAATTACAGCATCGCAGACACATGTTTTATCCGAGGAGCTTCACGCTATTTATAAATCACTGGGCAACTGATTTGATGGTTTATGAGTCATTCCTTGCTTCAGGATCTGATGGCAGGAGACCATTGTTGCTTTCTTACTGTTGAAGACTGGTCTATAAATTAGTCATCGGCTTGTCACAGAGAGAGTCATTGAGTGATACAGCGTGGAAACAGGCCCTTCGGCCCAACATGTCCCAGATATACTAGTCCCACCCGCCCGCGTTTGGCCCATATCCCTCCAAACTTGTCCTATCCATGTACCTGTCCGAAAGTGTCTTAAGCGTTGGGATAGTCCCAGCCTCAACTAGGAGGTCAGTTTAATGGCATCATGTTCAGCGCGGACATTGTGGGCCGAATGGCCTGTTCCTGTGCTGGGCTGTATCATGGTCACGAAAATTAATCTAATCCCAAGGAGGAGCTGGTTAGGTCATAAGGTCATAAGTGATAGGAGTTGAATTAGGCCATTCGGCCCATCAATCCCACTCCGCCATTCACTCACGGCTGATCTATCTCTCCCTCCTAACCCCATTCTCCTGCCTTCTCCCCATAACCCCTGACACCCGTACAGATCAAGAATCTATCTATCTCTGCCTTAAAAATATCCACTGACTGACATGTTCATGACTACAGCTGTTCATGACCAGAGCTACTGATTCCCTGGGTGGGGAAATCTTCCCCGAGTACCGAAGATGCTGTTGCCATGGCAACTTGGAAGAGATAATAGATGCAACATCAGTAAACCAATGAGAAAGACCAAAATGATTAAGAAACCCCCTTTGGAGGAAGCAATGGTGTTGCACAGGACTCACTGCGATTGTCGACACAGCCCGCCTCCATATATATATATATATATACGGACCACTTTACAGTGCAGCCTTGCGCCACCAAGTTGCGACTGAAACTGCAAACAACCATGCAAGCTGCGCATATTATAAAACAGAATGACAATCATCGCTGACAATTAATGGCCTCGACGTCTCAAAGTGGTCAACGCCCGATGAAGTAGTGTGAAACTACGATCACTGCCGGGACCCTTCGTCAGTGTGGAAACAGGCCCTTCGGCCCCACCGAGTCCATGCCGACCAGCGATCACACCAGTTCTATGTTCTCCCACTCTCCCATCCGCTCCCTACACACGAGGGGGTCATTTACAGAGGGGGCGATTAACCGACACGCCCGCACAGAACACAATTAACCTGCAAACCTGAAGCACTCCGGGACTTTATTTTTAAACATTAGAGCCGTCTTTTCTTATACACACTACATTTTTTAAATAGGGCGGCACGGTGGCGCAGCGGTAGAGCCGCTGCATCACGGTGCCAGAGACCCGGGTTCCATCCCGACCACGGGTGCTGTCTGTACGGAGTTTGCACGTTCTCCCAGTGACCTGCGTGGGTTTTCTCCGGGTGCTCCGGTTTCCTCCCACTGAGTCTGAAGAAGGGTTTCGGCCCAAAACGTTGCCGATTTCCTTCGCTGCTGCTGCACCCGCTGAGTTCCTCCAGCATTTTTGTCTACCTTTGATTTTCCAGCATCTGCAGTTCCTTCTTAAACACTGTTTCCACACTGTATCCTGGGATGTCAGGACTGTCTTATGAAGAAAGACTGGATAGACTTGGTTTATACTCTCTAGAATTTAGAAGATTGAGAGGGGATCTTATAGAAACTTACAAAATTCTTAAGGGGTTGGACAGGCTAGATGCAGGAAGATTGTTCCCGATGTTAGGGAAGTCCAGGACAAGGGGTCACAGCTTAAGGATAAGGGGGAAATCCTTTAAAACCGAGATGAGAAGAACTTTTTTCACACACACAGAGAGTGGTGAATCTCTGGAACTCTCTGCCACAGAGGGTAGTTGAGGCCGCAGTTCATTGGCTATATTTAAGAGGGAGTTAGATGTGGCCCTTGTGGCTAAGGGGATCAGGGGGTATGGAGAGAAGGCAGGTACGGGATACTGAGTTGGATGATCAGCCATGATCATATTGAATGGCGAATGGTGCAGGCTCGAAGGGCCGAATGGCCTACACCTGCACCTAATTTCTATGTTTCTATGTTTCTATGTATCACTCTATGACAAGAACAGGTGCAAGGGGCCAAATGGCCTCTCCCTCCCCCTCCTCCTCCTCCTCCTTATTCTGGTGTGAAGCTGGCTCATCATCTGGGCCGAGGCCAGGGCTCATCACATGACGGGTTGGTGGGTGGATTGCTGAAGGCGCTAGTGAATGGGTGGCAGCCGGGTGTCGTTGAACCAGGCTGACAAATGGGACGGGGGCAAGAACAGCTTGCAAACAGGCAAAGCAGCTGACGGAGGAAGTTCCCCACCTGCTCCCTCATCATGAGGGGAGCTGAAGGCCCCACTAAGCAGCACTAACCGTTGCACAGAGAAGGCAGCGCTGGATAAAGCTGGAAGCACATTGAAAATGGCTCATTAGACAATAAGTTGCAATGACCCAAAATGTTGCTGCAGGCAGCATAACATCGGTGGGACGAGGTTTACTCAGCGGGTCAGCCACCGTGAACATGGATAGGTGACGTTTCACAGAGTGCTGGAGTAACTCAGCGGGTCAGGCAGCATCTGTGGAGAACATGGATTTCACAGGTGACGTTTCACAGAGTGCTGGAGTAACTCAGCGGGTCAGGCAGCATCTGTGGAGAACATGGATAGGTGACGTTTCACAGAGTGCTGGAGTAACTCAGCGGGTCAGGCAGCATCTGTGGAGAACATGGATAGGTGACGTTTCACAGAGTGCTGGAGTTACTCAGTCAACTCAGCGGGTCAGGCAGCATCTGTGGAGAACATGGATAGGTGACCGAAATTTGACAGAGTGCTGGCCCGAGTAACTCAGCGGGTCAGGCAGCATCTGTGGAGAACATGGATAGGTGACGTTTCACAGAGTGCTGGAGTAACTCAGCGGGTCAGGCAGCATCTCTGGAGAAGAGGGATAGGTGACGTTTCGGGCCAAAGATGTTCTCCAGAGATTACTCCAGCACTTTGTGTCTATCTTTGGTATAAACCAGCATCTGCAGTTCATTGTTTAATACACTTTATAATGGCACAAGAAACTTAATAAAAAGAGGAGTTGAGTATAGGAGCAAAGAGGTCCTTCTGCAGTTGTACAGCGCCCTAGTGAGACCACACCTGGAGTATTGTGTGCAGTCTCCAAATCTGAGGAAGGATATTCTTGCTATTGAGGGAGTGCAGCGTAGGTTTACAAGGTTAATTCCCGGGATGGCGGGACTGTCATATGTTGAGAGAATGGAGCAGCTGGGCTTGTACACTCTGGAATTTAGAAGGATGAGAGGAGCTCTTATTGAAACATATAAGATTATTAAGGGATTGGACACGCTACAGGCAGGACACATGTTGCTGATGTTGGGGGAGTCCAGAACCAGGGGCCACACTTTAAGAATAAGGGGTCGGCCATTTAGAACAGAGATGAGGAAAAACATTTTCACACAGAGACTTGTGAGTCTGTGGAATTCTCTGCCTCAGAGGGCAGTGGAGGCCAATTCTCTGGATGCTTTCGAGAGAGAGTTAGATAGGGTTCTTAAAGATAGCGGAGTCAGGGTATATGGGGAGAAGGCAGGAACGGGATACTGATTGGGGATGATCAGCCATGGTCACAGTGAATGGCGGTGCTGGCTCGAAGGGCCGAATTTTAGCCATCTTTAAACTTGTCCCAACCATTATATCATAATTCAGATTGCCCAGAAAGTTAATTACACAATGCTGTTTTAATCTCCCTTGTATTGTGTAATTAGTTCAGTTTAGTGATACAGCATGGAAACAGGCCCTTCGGCCCACCGAGTCCGTGCCGACCAGCGATCACCCCGCACGCTAACACTATCCTACACACACTGGGGACAATTTACAATGTGCAGAAGCCAATTAGCCTACAAACCTGCACGTCTTTGGAGTGTGGGAGGAAACCGGAGCACCCGGAGAAAACCCACGCAGGTCACGGGGAGAACGTGCAAACTCCGTACAGGCAGCGCCCGTGGTTGGGATCGAACCCGGGTCTCGGGCGCCGTGATGCAGCGACTCTACCTGCAGGTAACTCGTGTGTACAAAACCCACCAGTCTCCCCCCTTAGTCACAAGCGATAGGAGCAGAATTAGGCCATTCAGCCCATCAAGTCTACTCCGCCATCCAATCTATCTCTGCCTCCTAACCCCATTCTCCTGCCTTCTCCCCATAACCCCCTGTCACCCGTACTAATCAAGAATCTATCTATCTCTGCCTTAAAAACATCCACTGACTTGACCTCCATATGTGGCAATGAATCCCACAGATTCACCACCCTCTGACTAAAGAAATTCCTCCTCATCTCCTTCCTGAAGGAGCGTCTTTTAATTCTGAGGCTGTGCCCTCTGGTCCTAGACTCTCCCACCAGTGGAAACATCCTCTCCACATCCACTCTATCCAAGCCTTTCAATATTCGGTAAAGGGGATACATTTTCAAACTATTCAAAATGGAAACTTAGGGAACAATGTGTTCATATCAATAACAAGTGCATTTTTAATGACATTTTAAGAGGATGTTGCCAGGACTAGAGGGTGTGAGCTACAGGGAGAGGTTGAGCAGGCTGGGTCTCTATTCCATGGAGCGCAGGAGGATGAGGGGTGATCTTATAGAGGTGTACAAAATCATGAGAGGAATAGATCGGGTAGATGCACAGAGTCTCTTGCCCAGAGTAGGGGAATCGAGGACCAGAGGACATAGGTTCAAGGTGAAGGTGGAAAGAGGAATCTGAGGGGTAACTTTTTCACACAGAGGGTGGTGGGTGTATGGAACGAGCTGCCAGAGGAGGTAGTTGAGGCTGGGACTATCGCAACGTTTAAGAAACAGTTAGACAGGTACATGGATAGGACAGGTTTGGAGGGATATGGACCAAACGCGGGCAGGTGGGACTAGTGTACCATATAACCATATAACAATTACAGCACGGAAACAGGCCATCTCGGCCCTACAAGTCCATGCCGAACAAATTTTTTTCCCCTTAGTCCCACCTGCCTGCACTCGTACCATAACCCTCCATTCCCTTCTCATCCATATGCCTATCCAATTTATTTTTAAATGATACCAATGAACCTGCCTCCACCACTTCCACTGGGAGCTCATTCCACACCGCCACCACTCTCTGCGTAAAGAAGTTCCCCCTCATATTACCCCTAAACTTCTGTCCCTTAATTCTGAAGTCATGTCCCCTTGTTTGTGTAGATGGGACATGTTGGGCGGCATTGGCAAGTTGGGCCGAAGGGCCTGTTTCCACGCTGTATCTCTCTGTGTGTCTTGGACAAAATACAAATGATCCTCTTCCCCCCTGATCCTTTGAATGCTCCCCCTAGCCCCCCTCCCCCAGCCCCCTCCCCCACAGCCCCCTCCCCACTGCCCTTGTCAACACAGCACTAGCATCCTGCACCCACCCATCCCCCCCCCCCCTCCATCCGCAGTCTGCCCCGTCACTTTCTCTGCATTAAAGCACCCCCCCCCATCCCCCACCTTTCCCCAATTGGCAACTTCCCCCCCCCCCCCCCCCCCCAGAAACCACCCAACAAATTCGCGCAGCAAGAAGCTGCCGGCGTGTCTGCCCCGCCCACCCAGATACACCAGCTCTGCATTAATCTATCCGCAGTGCAGTCTTTCCTGAGAGAGGAAGGTGTGACTCCAATCCCCAACACACGTCATCCTCAACGCTGCACCCACACTGACAGGGGACGTGTTGTGTGTGGGACAGAGGGGGGGGGGGGGGGGGGAGAGAGGGAGAGAGGGAGAGAGAGAGAGAGGGAGAGAGAGAGAGAAGGAGAGGAGATGTGAAGGGAGAGAGGGGGAGAGAGGGGGGGGGGGGGGGGGAGAGAGAGGGGAGGAGAGAGGAAGGGGGCGAGAGGAGAGGGGGAGAGAGGAGAGGGGGAGGGAGAGAGGGAGGGGGGGAGGGGAGGGAGAGAGAGGGGAGGGGGGGGGGAGAGAAGGAGAGGAGAGAGAGAGAGGAGAGAGGGGGGGGGAGAGAGGGGGAGAGAGGGAGAGGAGGGGGAAGGGGAGAGAGAGGGGGAGGGGGAGGGAGGGAGGGAGGAGAGAGGAGAGGGGAGGGAGGAGGAGAGGGAGAGAGAGGAGGGGGGGGGAGAGGGAGAGAGAGAGAGAGAGAGAGAGGGGGGGAGGGAGGGAGAGAGAGGGGGGAGAGGGGAGGGAGAAGAGAGAGGGAGAGAGAGAGGGGAGGGGGGGGGAGAGGGAGAGAGAGGAGAGAGAGAGAGAGAGAAAGGAGAAGGAGAGGGAGGGGATGAGGGAGGAGAGGGAGGGGGAGAGGAGGAGAGAGAGAAGGGAGGGGGAGAGAGAAAGAGGGAGAGAGATGGAAGAAGATAGGCAGGGGGAGAGAGAGGAGAGGGGGGGGGGGAGGGGGGAGGAAGAGAGGAGAGGGGGGGAGATAGGGAGTGAGGGGGAGAGAGAGACACTTTGCAGTCATTTGGGGGGTTGCAACCACCTCTCGTTGTTACTCGCCCAGATTGAAGTGCAGATGTGTGCTGGTGTGTGTGCCTGGAGTAACTCAGCGGGTGCAGCAGCATCTATGGAGCGAAGGAAATAGGTAACGTTTCGGGACGAAACCCTGAAGGGTTTCGACCCGAAACGTTGCCTATTTCCTTCAGAGTTTTGGGACGAAACGTTGCCTATTTCCTTCGCTCCACAGATGCTGCTGCACCCGCTGAGTTTCTCCAGCATTTTTGTCTACCTTCGATTTTCCAGCATCTGCAGTTCCTTCTTAAACACAATAATAAGGGGTTCATGCATTTGCAGCGTCTTTGCTCGGCCAACGTGAGTGCGGCACTGTGTGTGTGTGTGTGGGGGGGGGGGGGGGGGGGGGGGGGACGGAGACAGAGGAGAAGGGGGAGAGAGAGAGGGAGGGAGAAGGAGAGGGAGGAAGAGAGGAGAGAGAGAGAGAGAGAGACAGAGAGGGAGAGAGACAGAGAGAGAGGAGAGAGAGAGAGAGAGAGAGAGAGAGAGAGAGAGAGAGAGAGAGAGAGAGAGAGAGAGAGAGAGGGAGAGAGAGAGAGAGAGAGAGAGAGAGAGAGAGAGAGAGAGAGAGAGGGAGAGAGAGAGAGAGAGAGAGAGAGAGAGAGAGAGAGAGAGAGAGACAGAGAGAGAGAGAGAGAGAGAGAGAGAGAGAGAGAGAGAGAGAGAGAGAGAGGAGAGAGAGAGAGAGGGAAAGAGAGAGAGAGAGAGAGAGAGAGAGAGAGAGAGAGAGAGAGAGAGAGAGAGAGAGAGAGAGAGAGAGGGAGAGAGAGAGAGAGAGAGAGAGAGAGAGAGAGAGAGAGAGAGAGAGAGAGAGAGAGAGAGAGAGAGAGAGAGAGAGAGAGAGAGAGAGAGAGAGAGAGAGAGAGAGAGAGACAGAGAGAGAGAGGACAGACAGACAGAGAGAGACACAGAGACAGAGAGAGAGAGAGGGCTGGGCGTTTACACAGTGCCCATAGACTAGCTCACACACACCCTGGCGCAGTCTCCGCCTTTCCGGCGCAGCCCACAGCTGCAATCCCCAGCAATGCATCACACGCACTTCACACAGCTGCATTGGCAACCCTGCAACCCTGCAACTCTGCCGCATGCACGATGCACTGCCCAACGTCAAGCAACACCCCGCTCCTCTCCCCCTATCTCCCTTCCCCTTATCCCCCCTCTCTCTCTTCCCCATCTCTCCCTCTCTCCCTCCTCCCCCACTTTCTTTCCATGGCTCTTTCTCTCTCTCTCTCTCTCTCTGACTCTCTCTCCCCTTGCTGCACCTTGTCTTGCATTTCCGGCCTGAAAAGTCTGGTTCCCGGCCTAGTTGTTAGTTTTTGAACCTGTGTCTTGAGTTTCTGGCCTCAGAAGCCTGGTTCTTGGCCTAGTTGCTCTCTCTCTCTCTCTCTCTCTCTCTCTCTTTCCCCCTCTCCCTCTCCCTCTTTCCCTCCCACAACTTTCTCTCCACTGCCCTCTCTCTCTCCCCTCCCCTTACCACCTCCCCCCTCTCTCCCTTCCCCTCACCCCCTGCTCCTCCCCCTCCTTCCAAAGCTCCTCACTTCCCTTTTATTCCCCTCTTGTCCCCCCCCCCCCCCCCTCGCCACCCCCTCCCCCTCCCACATATACCCCTCCCTCTAGCTTGACATTCTGCACATTAATCTGACACCCTTTGTCATCTTTTCACCTCTAGTCTTTGTCACCCCCTCCCCCCCCTCCCCCTCCCCTCTCCCCTCCCCCTCAGCTGTACCCATTGATGCTGAGATTTATATTCACACTCTGTATCTTCCCCTTTGCTCAACCTGTTGTGTGTGAGTTGGCCCGGATAGTATTAAAGTGTAGCATTATCTGATCTGTTGGGACATCTTGCGCCACGAAGCTTTTCCCTGTACCTCGGTACACATGGCCATGATAAACCGGAGCCATCTATCAATTGAATTGAATTAAAGATGCAGCGTGGAAAACAGGCCCTTCAGCCCAACGAGTCCGTGCCGACCACTGGTTCGATGTTATCCCACTTCCTCATCCACTCCCTACACACTGGGGGGGGGGTAATTCACAGAGGGCAGATCAACCCACAATCCCGCACGTCTTTGGAGTGTGGGAGGAAACCGGAGCACCCGGAGTAAACCCACGCGCAGGTCACGGGGAGAACGTGCAAACTCCACACAGACAGCACCGGAGTTCGGGGTCTCTGGCGCCGTGAGGCAGCGGCACTACCCGCTGCACCACCGGGGAGATGAAACATTGAAAAGCAATGAAGCAGAAGGCGGGACTGACACACACGCCAACTCCTCAGCTGCAGAGACTGCACGATGTGTAAATAGACGCGGTGAAGACTCACTGCTGCCATTCATTCCCGGGCAAATCCAACATATGGTGCGGCTTTTGTGGCTTTGAATTCTTTTGTGCCCAGAATAATTTGACAGCAAACCATATCGACAGCAATTCGACTTCATTCAGCAGTTAAGGGTCGCACAGCCTGGAAACAGGCCCTTCGGCCCAACTTGCCCATGCCAACCAAGATGCCCCGTCCACACTAGTTCCACCTTTAGTTGAGACTTACAGCACAGAAACAGGCCCTTCGGCCCAGCGAGTCCGTGCCGACCACTAACCCGATCCCCGCATGTTAACACTATCCTACACATACAGGGGACAATCCACAATCTTTACCAATTGACCTACAAACCCGCACGTCTTTGGAGTGTGGGTGGAAACCGGAGCACCCGGAGAAAACCCACGCAGGTCATGGGGAGAACGTGCAAACTCCGTACAGACAGCGCCCGTAGTCGGGATTGAACCCGGGTCTCTGGCACTGTGAGGCAGCAACTCTCCTAGTTGCAGAATTAGGCCATTCGGCCCATCTATCCTTCTTTCCATGTACTTGTCCAAACATCTTTGAAACGTTGCTATACGACTTCTAAGTTGTGTCATTGTCTTTATTTCAGCTGAAGGGTTGGATGGATCCTTTTTCTTTTCTGTACATCTAAGCTTTTCCCCCAACCACATTTTGTAATTCACACAGTTGTCGCCTTAGTTTGGTTCAGAGATATAGCATGAAAACAGGCCCTTCGGCCCACTGAGTCTGTGCATTCCACATTTTCCTGGATCTCCACTCAATTGTCCTGTCTGTGGAATTCTCTGCCTCAGAGGGCGGTGGAGGCCGGTTCTCTGGATGCTTTCAAGAGAAAGCTAGATAGGGCTCTTAAAAATAGCGGAGTCAGGGGATATGGGGAGAAGGCAGGAACGGGGTACTGATTGGGGATGATCAGCCGTGATCACATTGAATGGCGGTGCTGGCTCGAAGGGGCCGAATGGCCTCTACTCCTGCACCTGTCCTGTCTATTGTCCTGTTTTCACACCTTACATTTCCTGATCTATGTGCAGTATCTCCCTGAAGAACTGAAGAAGGGTGGAATGAGCTTCCAGTGGAAGTGGTGGAGGCAGGTTCATTGGTATCATTTAAAAATAAATTGGATAGGCATATGGATGAGAAGGGAATGGAGGGTTATGGTATGAGTGCAGGCAGGTGGGACTAAGGGGAAAAAAAAAAAAAAATGTTCGGCACGGACTTGTAGGGCTGAGATGGCCTGTTTCCGTGCTGTAATTGTTATAGAAACATAGAAACATAGAAATTAGGTGCAGGAGTAGGCCATTCGGCCCTTCGAGCCTGCACCGCCATTCAATATGATCATGGCTGATCATCCAACTCAGTATCCCGTACCTGCCTTCTCTCCATACCCCCTGATCCCCTTAGCCACAAGGACCACATCTAACTCCCTCTTAAATATAGCAAATATAGTAAAATATTCAGTTATATGGTTATATGGTTAAGGGTCTCGACCCGAAACGTCACCCATTCCTTCTCTCCAGAGATGCTGCCTGTCCCGCTGAGTTACTCCAGCCTTTTTGTGTCTATCTTCGGTTTAAACCAGCATCTGCAGTTCCTTCCTACACATCATAGCTCGATTAAAATGGTGAGCAAAGTTAACGCAGGAAGTGTTCACAGATTATATCGAGCACTTTGTATCATCCTGTTCAAGACACCAACTGTACTTGAGTATAAGACAGTCTCCGAGTTCAAACACATTTATCTCTTGTGCTAATCTCTTCTGAAAATGCAATTTTTAAAATTCAGTGGTGCAGCTGTACAAAATATTCTCACTACTCTTCAAAAGAATTCACAGCGAGTGAGAAGGATCTTCCCCAAATCCTGACATCCCTATTGCCATTACCATTCTGCCCTACCTATAGAGATATCTTTATAACAAGGTTACACAAAAAAGCTGGAGAAACTCAGCGGGTGCAGCAGCATCTATGGAGCGAAGGAATAGGCAACGTTTCGGGACTGGCTTAGATTAGAGGTACAGCGTGGAAACAGGCCCTTCGGCCCATTGAGTCCGTGCTGACCATCGATCACCCGTTCACCCAATTCAGACCCAAAATCCTGAAGGAAATAGGCAACGTTTCAGGCCGAAACCCTTTGGGTTTCGGCCCGAAACGTTGCCTATTTCCTTCGCTCCATAGATGCTGCTGCACCCGCTGAGTTTCTCCAGCTTTTTTGTGTAACCTTCGATTCTCCAGCATCTGCAGTTCCTTCTCACACAGAGAGTGGTGAATCTCTGGAACTCTCTGCCACAGAGGGTAGTTGAGGCCAGTCATTGGCTATATTGAAGAGGGAGTTAGATGTGGCCCTTGTGGCTAAGGGGATCAGGGGGTATGGAGAGAAGGCAGGTACGGGATACTGAGTTTGATGATCAGCCATGATCATATTGAATGGCGGTGCAGGCTCGAAGGGCCGAATGGCCTACTCCTGCACCTAATTTCTATGTTTCTATGTTTAAGCTCTCTTTATAACAAGTTCTTTCGTAACTTGTCAGTTTCTTTGTTGAAACTAAATTAAGGCGCATGTTGCAATCAAAAGCGCCTGAACGATACAGAGATACAGCGCGGAAACAGGCCCTTCGGCCCACCGAGTCCGTGCCGGCCAGCCATCCCCGCACTTTTCTCCAGCACTTGCAGTTCCTTCTTAAACACAAGTGTTTAATAGCCTGATGGCTGCGAGGAAGTAGCTATTCCTGAACCTGGACGTTACAGTTTTCGGGCTCCTGTACCTTCTACCCGATGGCAGGGGTGAGATGAGAGTGGTGTGGGTCTCTGATGATGCTGGCTGCCTTTTTGAGGCAGCGAGTCCTGTAGATCCCTTCGATGGTGGGGAGGTCAGTACCTGTGCTGTGATGTGATGGACCGGGCAGTGGTCACCGCTATTTGCAGTCTCCTTCGCTCCTGGGCCTTCGAGTCGCCGAACCAGGCCGTGATGCAAGCGGCCAATATGCTCAGATTCAGATTCAATTTTAATTGTCATCGTCAGTGTACAGTACAGAGACAACGAAATGCATTTAGCATCTCCCTTGAAGAGCGACATAGCAAACAATTTGAATAAATAATAATAAGTGTCCGGGGGGGGGGGTGGTGATTGGCAGTCACCGAGGTACGTTGTTGAGTAGAGTGACAGCCGCCGGAAAGAAGCGGTTCCTCGACCTGCTGGTTCGGCAACGGAGAGACCTGTAGCGCCTCCCGGATGGTAGGAGGGTAAACAGTCCATGGTTGGGGTGAGAGCAGTCCTTGGCGATGCTGAGCGCCCTCTGCAGACAGCGCTTGCTTTGGACAGACTCAATGGAGGGGGGAGCGTGGAACCGGTGATGCGTTGGGCAATTTTCACCACTCTCTGCAATGCCTTCCGGTCGGAGACAGAGCAGTTGCCGTACCATACTGTGATGCAGTTGGTAAGGATGCTCTCGATGGTGCAGCGGTAGAAGTTCACCAGGATCTGAGGAGACAGATGGACCTTCTTCAGTCTCCTCAGGAAGAAGAGACGCTGATGAGCCGTCTTGATCAGAGTGAGGTATTGTGGTCTCTGTAGATATTCCCAAGAGAGTATTCTTCGACGTTCCGAATCTCCTCAATCTTCTCAGGAAGCAGAGGGATGGATGGAGGTTCTTTGTGATAGCATCAATAATAACAATAAAATATTTTATTGTCATTAACATAAATGCAACGAGATCTGGTAAGCAGCTTAAACCCGATAACTCATAACTTAAATAACTAATACAATTTAGATTTAGATTTAGATTTGGATTTGGATACCCCGAGAACATGGTTTGTGAAAACAACATGGCAACAGTAATGTGCTCGGTCCAGGACATGTCTTCAGAGATATGGACGCCCAGGATTGTGAAGCTTTCGACTCTCCCCATCACCACCGCGTTGATGAAGACTGCTTTGTGTTGTGGATCCTCGGTTTTTCCTCTTCGAAAGTCAACAAATCAGCTCCTTGGAGAGCAAGGCTCAACGTGCGTATTCAACAGTGAGATTCTGTTCCCACAAGCAGTATCACCGGACCACCCCGTTTAGCAGCTGTACGGGAACAGTCCGCCGAGCCCGTGCGCGCGAGCCGCCATTTTCCAAGTCCGGTCCGCGCTCCAGTTGTGAAGAATGGCGCCCCGATTCCGGGGCAAGTCCCAGGCTGCCCCAAGCCCCATTTAATCAGACGTTCAACCTCCCTCCCCGCCATGCACGGCCCCGCAGCGGTAGAGTTGCTGCCTCACAGCCCCGGGTTCCATCCTGACCACGGGTGCTGTCTGTACGGAGTTTGCACGTTCTCCCCGTGACCTGCGTAGGTTTTCTCCGGGTGCCCCGGTTTCCTCCCACACGTACAGGTTTGTAGGTTAATTGGCTTCAGTAAATTGTAAATTATCCCCAGTGTGTGTGTGTAGGATAGTGCTAGTATGCGGGGATCGCTGGTCGGCACGGGCTCGGTGGGCCGAAGGGCCTGTTTCTGCGCTGTATCTCCAAACTAAACTGCCGCGGCAGTTCTTTGGGGTCTTGGTTGTCGCAGAGTGCACTCTCTCTTTTGGCTTTGTCACGTTTTTTCGAGAGGGCGGTGGAGGCCGGTTCTCTGGATGCTTTCTAGAGAGAGCTAGCTGGGGCTCTTAAAGATAGTGGAGTCAGGGGATATGGGGAGAAGGCAGGAATGGGGTACTGATTGGGGATGATCAGCCATGATCACATTGAATGGCGGTGCTGGCTCAAAGGGCCGAATGGCCTCTACTCCTGCACCTGTTGACTATTGTCGATTGTGTTGGTCTGCATTAGGCAGCAGTGTTTTGGGAACGAGTGCTTTTACATTGAAGTTTCAGGCTTGTTCTGTATACTGTGGGGTATTGGCTTGCCTGTCCAACCACAAGTCTATCTCTGATGATGTAGCTTCCTTGTTCCGTTTCTGTCGGTCCAACACAAACATTCGCCCACCATTTCATGTCCACTTGCTTGGAGAATATCCAATGATGAAAATTCACTCGTATTGAATTGCTAAAAGACATTCTCTCCGTGGAAGAAATATTACATGGATGAACAGATAATACACATTACTGTCAAGTGAAATGCTCGTTTAAATGAAGGGATTGACGTAAAAGCAAAGATAGACACAAAAAGCTGGAGTAACTCAGCGGGACAGGCAGCATCTCTGGAGAGAAGGACTGGGTGACGTGTCGGGTCTGAGGAAGGGTCTCGACCCGAAACGTCACCCATTCCTTCTCTCCAGAGATGCTGCCTGTCCCGCTGAGTTACTCCAGCTTTTTGTGTCTATCTTCGGTTTAAACTAGCATCTGCAGTTCCTTCCTACACATTTCGGGTTGAGACCTCGCTTCAGACTGTGGACATTAGAACAACATTTGTTTAGATACACAATTGAACGAACACAGAGCGTAGAACGGTACAGCACAGGGACAGGCCCTTCGGCCCACAATGTCCGTGCTGGACATGACGTCAAGATAAACTGATCTCCTCTGCCTGCTCGTGATCCATGTCCACGCCCCGATCTAAACGCCTCTTAAACGCCAATATGGTATCTGCCGCTGCCACCACCCCTAGCAGTGCGTTCCAGGCACCCACAAAAACAACCTGCCCCACACACCTCCTTTAAACTTTCCCCCTCTCACCTTACAGCTGCGCCCTCTAGTGTTGGACATCTCCACCCTGGGGAAAAGGTTGTGACTGTCTACCCTATCTATGCCTCTCGTAATGTTATACACTTCTATCAGGTCCCCCCCTCAACCTCTGAAGTTCCAGAGAAAACAATCCAAGTCTGTCCAGCCTCTCCCTGTAGCTGGAACCCTCTAATCCCGGCAGCGTTCTGGTAAATCTCCTCTGCACCCTCTCCAAAGCCCACACATCCTTCCTGTAATGGGGGCGACAAGAACTGCACACAATTCTGCATACTTGTCGAAGTTTAGAAGGATGAGGGGGGGGAAACTCATTGAAACTTACAGAATAGTGAAAGGCCCGGATAGAGTGGATGTGGAGAGGATGTTTCCACTAGTGGGAGAGTCTAGGACTAGAGGGCACAGCCTCAGAATTGAGGTGTTTAAGAAGGAACTGCAGATGCTGCAAAATCGAAGGTAGACAAAAATGCTGGAGAAACTCAGCGGGTGCAGCAGCATCTATGGAGCGAAGGAAATAGGCAACGTTTCGGGCCGAGACCCATCTTCAGACTCAGAATTGAGGTCCTTTAGGAAGGAGACGAGGAGGAATTTCTTTAGCCAGAGGGTGGTGAATCTGTGGAATTCTTTGCCACACAGACGGCTGTGGAGGCCACAAGTCAGTGGATATTTTTAAGGCAGCGATAGATAGATTGTTGATTAGTGTGGGTGTCAGGGGGTTGTGGGGAGAAGGCAGGAGAATGGGGTTAGGAGGGAGAGATAGATCAGCCATGATTGAATGGTGGAGTAGACTTGATGGGCCGAATGGCCTAATTCTGCTCCTATCACTTACAGTATCTTCTGATCAATATTCCAAATGAGGCCTAAGCAAAGCACAGTGGAAATGAAAATCATATTTTCACAACTTTGAATCTTAGGAGGAGATGGTAGCCATTTCATCCATCACACACGTGGTAGCTTTTCATTTATTCCCATTTATACCTCCCGTAGAGCTGGAAAGGGTTCAGAGAAGATTTACGAGGATGTTGCCAGGACTAGAGGGTGTGAGCTACAGGGAGAGGTGGAGCAGGCTGGGACTCTATTCCATGGAGCGCAGGAGGATGAGGGGTGATCTTATAGAGGTGTATAAAATCATGAGAGGAATAGATCGGGTAGATGCACAGAGTCTCTTGCCCAGAGTAGGGGAATCGAGGACCAGAGGACACAGGTTTAAGGTGAATGGGAAATAGATTTAATAGGAATCTGAGGGGTAACCTTTTTGCACAAAGGGTGGTGGGTGTATGGAACGAGTGTATGGAAAGATAGCTTGCTATCTTTTGTCCAGTCCGAGGTCAGGAACTTTGAAAATGATGAAGAACATTATCATCTGTTGCAACATAGAAAAATAGGTGCAGGAGTAGGCCATTCGGCCCTTCGAGCCTGCACCGCCATTCAATATGATCATCCAACTCAGTATCCCATCCCTGCCTTCTCTCCATACCCCCTGATCCCTTTAGCCACAAGGGCCGCATCTAACTCCCTCTTATATATAGGAAATTATTTATCCTTTTAAGGAAATTATGAAGAGCATTTTATTTCCTCTCACAAATATTTTCATCTTGTTCGGTATGACAATGATTTTGTTATTTAATAACCAGAATGCAGTGTCCAAAAGGAGATATATACATATGTACATACACATATAGCCACATACACATATATTAAATACGCAGATAAATAGATGAAAGAATACACAAATAAATACATCGTAACAGTAGATATTCCTAGAAGATAGACACAAAAAGCTGGAGTAACTCAGCGGGACAGCCAGCATACTAGACTTGTCTTGGCAGGAAAACCAGATCAATTTTTCAAGGCATGGACATCCTTCACCGGATTCTTACAAGGCCCAACACAACATTGGATTTAAATACAATTTTGGGTTGGGTGAGGTGGGACAGGGGTCCTCTCTGTTCACTTTTCACTTTTCCCCTCTCTTGTTCTCTCTCTCTCTCTCTCCTTTTCTCTCATTTTCAGGTTGAAAGGTCAAAATTGAAGCAGTCGAATAATTGTATAGTATCACATGCCGAATGCTTTATTCTTGTACAATTGCTTCTTGCAAAACCTTCACGTGGTCCGCCCTGTTTCGACGAATGCAATCAACCCGGCGTGCCCAATCAAATAAGGTAAATTGCTTCTAATAAAAATAATTTTAAAAAAGCATCGCTGGAGGAAAAACATACAAAGAAAGGGGTGCAGGAGTAGAGGCCATTCGGCCCTTCGAGCCTGCACCATTCGCCATTCGATACGATCATGGCTGATCATCCAACTCAGTATCCCGTACCTGCCTTCTCTCCATACCCCCTGATCCCTTTAGCCACAAGGGCCACATCTAACTCCCTCTTAAATATAGCCAATGAACTGTGTGGCCTCAACTACCTTCTGTGGCAGAGAATTCCACAGATTCACCACTCTCTGTGGGGGAAAAAAAATGTTTTTCTCATCAAGGATGACAATGCATTTCGTTGTCTCTGTACTGTACACTGACAATGACAATTAAAATTGAATCTGAATCTGAGATGAGCAGGTGAAGTTTCAGGTCAAGACCTTTCTTCGCCTGAAGAAGGGTCTCGACCCTGAAACATCACCCATTCCTTCTCTCCAGAGATGCTGCCTGTCCCGCTGAGTTACTCCAGCATTTGGTGTCTATCTTCGGTTTAAACCAGCATCTGCAGTTCCTTCCTTCACATTCCATCAGGAATCTGACTATCGATGGGGTAACAATCTTTTTTTGGGGGGGGGGGGGGGGGGGGGGGGGGGGGATCGAAGGAGATGAGACAAAGTAGTTAATTCAATCATCTTACACCTGATCGGGCCTTCACAACTTCCAGAAGCCTTTAGAATTTTTAAATTGCAGGATCAGGCCAAAAAAATGTATCATTTGCGTAAAGTGTACATTTGTGGCCTCACTCTGCAACATATTGGAAGTGATTTTTGACTGACACTGGTCAGATAACTCGGACATTTCTCGGATAATTAATTTCCGTTCAATGAAGCAGACCTATTTGTGAAGGGCAGTAAACCAGGCGCTGAATTGATGCTGTCCACTGTGTAATGCTCACGTTAACTCAAGAAAACCTATTTCTGCTTTGGGTAGACACAAAAATGCCGGAGTAACTCAGCGGGACAGGCAGCATCTCTGGAGGAGAAGGAATGGGTGAGGATTCGGGTCGAGACCCATCTTCGGCCTGATGCTGACTGATCCCGCTGATTTAAACCAACATCTGCAGTTCTTTCCGACACTATATCCGCCTTGATTGGACTCTGTCAGCACAATATCCAGTTTCTTTCATAATTCCACTTAACTCTCGATCCTTGCCGAATTCAGACTTTATAGAGACAGCACGGAAACAGGCCCTTCGGCCCACCACGTCCGTGCTGCCCAACAATCAACCCGTACACTAACACTATCCCGCACACACCAGGGACACGCTACAATTTACCGTCGCCAATTAACCTGCAAACCCGCAGGTCTTTGGAGCGTGGGAGGAAACCGGAGCGCCCGGAGAAAACCCACGCGGCCACGGGGAGAACGTGCAAACTCCACACAGACAGCGCCCAAGGTCAGGATGGAACCCGGGTCTCTGGCGCTGTGAGGCAGCAACTCTACCGCTGCGCCACCTGTGCCGCCCTGAGCAGTTTTACCATGGATTTTACACAATTAAAATCCATTTCATCTTGAAATTTAACATCACGGTGGCGCAGCGGTAGAGTTGCTGCCTTACAGCGCTTGCAGCACCGGAGACCCGGGTTCGATCCCGACTACGGGCGCTGTCTGTATGGAGTTTGCACGTTCTCCCCGTGACCTGCGTGGGGTTTCTCCGAGATCTTCAGTTTCCTCCCACACTCCAAAGGCGTGCAGTTTTGTAGATTAATTGCCTTGGTATAAATGTAAAGTGTCCCTAGTGTGTGTAGGATAGTGTTAGTGTGCGGGGATCGCTGGTCGGTGGGCTGAAGGGCCTGTTTCCGTGCTGTAATTCAAAACTAAAACTAAATGTCAGAAGGAGATTTTCATCCCGTCATCTCAGACTAGATTTAAATTCAGTAACAAAGTTGAAAGCACAATCTTTAAATCCGATCTATTTGCTCTGTACTCTCGAAATCAGATTGCCTCAAAACACTTCCGAGCCCACACTGAGACTACGCTTGGCCCGAAGTGGATGGATATCAAAGAGAAAATGGTTGAACGTTTAGTTTAGTTTAGAGATACAGCGCGGAAACAAGGCCTTTGGACCACCGCGACGACCAGCGATCCTCGCGCACGAAAGGGCCTGCCCCACTTGGGCGCAGTTGGCGGGCAAAGATTTTGCACGTCCCCAAATCCTCACCACGCGCCATAATGCGCACCATGCGCGCATCACGTGCGCGGCACCACACGCGCATCGTGACGCATCAATGATGTCACATAAAGTACGCGCAAATGACGCCCAAGTGGAACAGGCCCTTAACGCTATCCTACACACACACACACTAGGGACAGTTTACATTTACACCAAGCCAATTAACCTACAGAAACCTGCACGTCTTTGGAGTGTGGGAGGAAACCGAGATCCTGGAGAAAACCCCACGCGGGTCACGGGGGAGGCGAGAAACGTGCAAACTCCGTACAGACAGCGCCCGTAGTCGGGGACTGAGCCTGGGGTCTCTGGCGCTGCAAGCGCTGTAAGGCATGCAATTCTACCACTGCGCCACCGTGTCACCCCCTCTGCAGGGGTCTCATTTGTGATGCATTTTTTCTGAAAGGGTGTAGAACTGGGAGGAGGAAAAAAAACTATTGGTGCAGCAGGTTCATTTCTTCACACAATGTAGGATTGGAAATTCAGCTCGGCTGGCTAACATGGGAAAAGCATCTGCTGCTGAACTCCGAAAGGGCCTGTCCCACTTAGGTGATTTTTTTCAGCCACTGCCAGCTACTGTCACAGTCGTAGCAGGTCGCTGAAAAAAATGGTGACCCCCCCACCCCCCCCTCTCTCACGACAATAACCAATATAACCCTATAACAATTACAGCACGGAAAACAGGCCATCTCGACCCTTCTAGTCCGTGCCGAACACGTATTCTCCCCTAGTCCCATATTACTGCGATCAGAACATAACTCTCCATTCCACTCCCATCCATACAACTATCCAATTTATTTTAAATGATAAAAATCGAACCTGCCTCCACCACCTTCACTGGAAGCTCATTCCACACAGCCACCACTCTCTGAGTTAAAGAAGTTCCCCCTCATGTTACCCCTAAACTTCAGTCCCTTAATTCTCAAGTCATGTCCCCTTGTTTGAATCTTCCCTACTCTCAGTGGGAAAAGCTTTTCCACGGTCAACTCTGTCCTGCCCTCTCATCATTATAAAACACCTCTATCAAGTCCCCCTTAACCTTCTGCGCTCCAAAGAATAAAGCCCTAACTTGTTCAACCTTTCTCTGTAACTTCGTTGCTGAAACCCAGGCAACATTCTAGTAAATCTCCTCTGTACTCTCTCTATTTTGTTGACATCCTTCCTATAATTAGGCGACACAAAATTGTACACCATACTCCAGAATTGGCCTCACCAATGCCTTGTACAATTTTAACATTACATCCCAGCTTCACAGCCAACCAGTGGCCCATTAGGACATCCACGTACGACCACAACCGATGGCAACCTACGTCCAACCGCGACAATCTACGACACTGTCGGCGGCAACTGCAAACAATTCAGTCGCCGGTACCTGTCGCCGGTTGACGTAGGTAGTCGCCAATGGAAATCACCGCAGCCAGCACCAGTGACAACCTACGCCACTAACACGATCCTACACACATTGGGGAGATCCAACAAACCTGCACGTCGTTGGGAGTGTGGGAGGAAGCCAGAGCACCCGGAGAAAACCCACACAGGTCACGGGGAGAGAAAGAACGTGCAAACTCCGTACGGGCAGCACCGGAGCCCGGGATGGAACGCGGGGTCTTTGGCGCTGTGAGGGCGCAACTCTACCGCTGCGCCGCCCAATAAATTGCAAAACTGCAAAACCAGTGATTGAAGCCAGTAGATCCCTGGCCTAACCTTCTCCAGACTCGGGCTGCGTCAGCATTTATTGTCATGCTCAAATGTATTAATAGCCGATACAGAAATGCTTGGCGCAATCTAAAAGCTCCTTTCACTTCCCGCAAACTGCGCGGGCAAATTCACGGACGACAAATTGCTTTGAAGTGCAGTTTCTGCGCTTGTGCTGACAAAGGCCCGTGTTGGGGGTTTTTTTTGCGCGTCTGGGTTTTTGCGCGCGCGGAGCATTGCGGAGAATGTTTGACCGATTGGGCAAAGGTGGACACAGGCGCTCAAGTTTAACGCCACATTCGAACGATGGGACTTCCCATAACGGAGCGGTCGCAAGGCACTCCGGCAGAGTATTCCCCGGAATATGATGCTTGTTAGAGTCATAGAGTGATACAGTGTGGAAACAGGCCCTTCGGCCCAACTTGCCCACACCGGCCAACATGTCCCATCTACACTAGTCCCACCTGCCTGCGTTTGGTCCATATCCCCACAAACTGGTCCTATCCATGTACCTGTCTAACTGTTTCTTAAACGATGGGATAGTCCCAGCCTCAACTACCTCCTCTGGCAGCTCGTTCCATACACCCACCACCCTCGAAAAGTGTGGAAAAGTTACCCCTCAGATTTCTATTAAATCTTTTCCCCTTCACCTTAAACCCATGTCCTCGATTCCCCTACTCTGGGCAAGAGACTCTGTGCATCTACCCGATCTATTCCTCTCATGATTTTATACACCTCTATAAGATCTCCCCTCATCCTCCTGCGCTCCATGGAATAGAGACCCAGCCTGCTCAACCTCTCCCTGTAGCTCACACCCTCTAGTCCTGGCAACATCCTCGTAAATCTTCTCCGAACCCTTTTCCAGCTTGACAACATCTTTCCTATAACACGGTGCCCAGAACTGAACACAATATTCTAAATGCGGTCTCACCAACGTCTTATACAACTGCAACATGACCTCCCAACTTCTATACTCAATACTCTGACTGATGAAGGCCAAAGTGCCAAAAGCCTTTTTGACCACCTTATCTACCTGCGACTCCACCTTCAAGGAACCATGCACCTGTAATCCTAGATCCCCCTGCTCTACAACACTACCCAGAGGCCGACCATTCACTGTGTAGGTCCTGCCCTGGTTCGACGTCCAAAATGCATCACCTCACACACTTCTCTGTATTAAATTCCATCAACCATTCCTCCGCCCACCTGGCCAATCGATCCAGATCCTGCTGCAATCGTTCACAACCATCTTCACTATCTGCAAAAGCACCCATCAGCAAACCTGCTCATCTTGCCCTGTATGTTCTCATCCAAATCTTTGATACTCTTCCAGCAGGGCTTGATTAGAAGGGGAGAGAGTAAATAAGGCACCCGAGCAGCATCTCGAGGAAGGTGATAGACGCAAGCTGCCCGTAATTCCTCAGTATTTCCAAAATAATATCAAAGTTCAGAATAAAAAGAGTCGGAACGATCAGGAAAGCTTGCTTCTTTTCGCCAATCTTTTAGTTTAGTTTAGAGAACAGCGCGCGGGCCCCCGAGGGGCCGTGAAACAGGCCCTTCGGCCACACACACAGTCCAATGCTAGCCCGACCAATGAACCTCATTGCACCCGTACGAACACTACCCTACACACCTAGAGACAATTTACACATAAGATACCAAAGCCCAATTAACCTGCCAAACCTCCATCCAGCACCTATCAGGATTGGCACCCGCCTACAAACCTGCACGTCCTTGGAGTGTGGGAGGAACCCGGAGCCCTGGCGCCTTGCACCGTAGCCGCCCCACGTTTCGTTTAGAAATAACAGAACGAACAGCCCTTCTACCCGCCAAGTGAAACACAACTCTAGTGCTATTCGCGCCACTTCGTTCCCCCATCCAGTTACCAGTGGTAAAGTATGTTTGCACGCTTATTAAAATCTTACGCCACGGACACGGGGGAGATTAATTTTCTGTCAATAGGCATCCATCGAGATGGAACCCGTACCTTGTCTTTTCACTCTACCGCTGGGGGTGACATTTACCTTGTAAAAGCATATGTGCTATTCAATCAAAATTAAGTTTTGTAAGATTATACAAATCAACATTGCCCTGGAGTACCATTTTGAGAGTGTGTTTTCAAAAAGTTCAAGATACTGGTCCCCAAGTCAGGAGTTTTTGAGTCTTAAATTACGAACAAAGTCAGCGTGCTATTGAACAAGTAAGTATTCAGAATCGCAAGACACAGACACTAAAAGTTGGAGTAACTCAGACGGGACCAGGCAGCTCTCTGGAGAGAAGGGATGGGTGACGTTTCAGGGTCGAGCCCTTCCTCAGACACGGCCCCGAAACGTCACCCATTCCTCCCTCCAGATGCTGCCTGACCCAGCTGAGTTACTCCTCCAGCACTTGGTGTCTTTTCTTGGTTTAAATCATCAGCATCTGCAGGTCCTTCCTACGTATAGTTGAGTTTACTTTATGTCCACGTGTATCGAGGTATAGTGTCAAGCTTTTGTTGCGTGGCTATCCCGTCAGCGCGAAAGGACTGTACATGATTTTGCCTGAGACAGTGATAAGAGCTATGCCCACAAAAGTTCATCCATTTCTCTCACGATGGTAGGTGAGTTTCAGGTTGAAACTGTTCCGTCTTCAGAAGAAGACCTTTCTTTCAGTCCCGACCCGAAACGTCACCTATCCATGTTCTCCACAGATGTGACTGCCCACTACATTTAGTTACAGCAGCATCTTGGGCTAAGGAAATAGGCAACATTTTGTCCGAAATCCACAGATGCTGTTTCCTGACCCCTCAGTTATGGTTTGCCCGAGCGCAGCATCCTTCTTGGAGCTATAGGACTTTAGGCAACGTTTTGGCCGAAATCCTTCCTGGAAACATTAGGCAACGTTGGTCGGGCCGAAACCCGCCTGACGGGAGTTACTCGGCCTCTGATGACGTTGGCCGTAGTCCATTACCTCCCCATACGATCTGCCTGACCCGCTGATTAACTCCAGCACTCTGTGAAACGTCACCTAATCCATGTTCTCCACAGATGCTGCTATACCCCTCAGAGTTTACTCCAGCACTATGTAGAAAGTCACCCTATCCGAACGTTCCCCCAAGATGCTGCCTGACCCGCTGATTCCTTACGGGCAGAACCCGTGTGAATATTCGTTCTCCACCTATGCTGCCTGACCACTCATCCACATCCATAGATGCACGTTTTGCCTGACCCTCTGGAATAGGTAACGTCCAGTCACTCTGTGGGTTTCGGCACCTATTGCCTATGTTCTTACTCCACAGATTGCTGCCTTGAACCCCTGAGTTACTCCAGCACTGTGAACATCACCTATCCATCCTTTCTCCAGCAATGCGGCCTGACCCTCTAGTTACTCCCCGCACTCTGATGAAAAGTCACCTATCTCATGTCTCCACAGATGCTGCCTGCCCGCTGAGGGGTACTCCCTCACTGATGTGAAACGTCACCTATCCATGTTTTCTCCACAATGCCCTGCCCTGACCCGCTGAGTTACATCCAGCACCGTGTGAACAGTCACCTCTCCATGTTCTCCACAGATGCCGCCTTACCCGCTGAGTTACTCCAGCACTCTCTGAAACGTCACCTATCCATGTTCTCCACAGATGCTGCCTGACCCGCTGAGTTACTCCAGCACGCTGTGAAACGTCCCTATCCCATGATTCTCCATAGAGCGGCCTACCCCACTGAGTTACTCCACACTCTGTTAAACGGCACTGTGTCTCACCACCATGCTGGCCTGACCCGCTGATTTACCCATCACCTGTGAACTATCTGAATTCTTGCTTCACATATCTGAAGCCCGTGGTTGGTGGGAGAGCTGCGGCCTCTTCTGGGAGAATGCTTTTCCTCGAGCACATTAAGGGTTTATATTTATTAATAGCATAATAAAAAGCAGAGAAAGCATTAAACCAGATAACTGATTGCATTTCGGGGAACATTCATCCGTGCTTCACAGTGCAAGTTAATTTCTTTTGAGTGCAATGATTGTTTGCAGATAAAAAATGTCAGCGAGTTTGTACAACCACATCTTGTCACACGTGCAAGATCGGTGGGGTGGGGGGGGGGGGAAAGCCCGGTCCTTATTATCACATAATACCACAAACATACAACATCTCTCTTGCAAACACAGCAAGCATGCTTACCTGCTTCCGACACTAGGGCAGATGACTGCATTCTCAAGTCCCGTCTCAGTAGAGATTTTGTGCCAAATCAGACAATCAGCACAATAAACCGCAAAGTGGGCGACAATATTCTTCTCAGTGGAACTCGGCTTCAGTGCTAAAATACATCCACTTCGACATCTTCTGAACTGTATGCAATACAATGAACACCGAGTGCTGGTTAACTCACGGGTCAGCATCATCTATGGAGCTAAGGATAGGCAACGTTTCGGCCGAAACCCTTAAGGGTTTTCGGCCCGAAACGTTGCCTATTTCCAGAAGGATTTCGGTCCGAACGAACTGCCTATTTCCCTTGCTCCATCAGATGCTGCTGCCCATAACTGAGCGGGTCAGGCTGCATCTGTGGAGAACATGGATAGGTGACGTTTCACAGAGTGCTGGAGGAACTCAGCGGGTCAGGCAGCATCTGTTGAGAGAACATGGATAGGTGACGTGTCACAGAGTGCTGGAGTAACTCAGCGGGTCAGGCAGCATCTGTGGAGAACATGGATAGGTGACGTTTCACAGAGTGCTGGAGTAACTCAGCGGGTCAGGCAGCGGGTCAGGCAGCATCTGTGGAGAACATGGATAGGTGACGTTTCACAGAGTGCTGGATTAACTTAAATGGATCAAACAGCATGAATACGAGTGCACCAATTGCCATGTTGATTACCACAGTTTAGAAGTTTACAAAACCTGTACAGGAGTTTTGAGGGAATGTAACGATGATATATTTAGACCGTAACGAAGGGGACAAAAAGATGCTTATACAGGGCTTTACCGTACCCAAGCATTTTGGCTTTGAATTGCACTGTGACTCATTAGATTCAGACCGACATTTTGCCGCACAGCAAGATCCAAACACAAAGGAGCAGTGAGAAGAGCGTTGATTGGTGGGCGACCATTTTGAGCACGGGCGAGGGAGGGGGAGGGGTTGAGGAGGGGGGGGAGGTGGGGACAGGGACCAGACGGAGAAGAGGATAGAAGAAACAACGCTCCTGGAGTGT
Source organism: Leucoraja erinaceus (assembly GCF_028641065.1). NCBI lineage: Eukaryota > Metazoa > Chordata > Chondrichthyes > Rajiformes > Rajidae > Leucoraja > Leucoraja erinaceus. Next base: position 2,540 of record NW_026576771.1, on the reverse strand, counting down.
CGTGCCTCCATGAAATCGTTTCAACCCGGAAATGCCTCCGGTTCAAATCTCATACCAAGGAGGATGGAGGCGAGCTCAGAAAAAAAAAAAAAACATGGCGGGCTTTCAAAATGGCGGCCGGGGTAGGTGAATGAGGCCTAGAAATAAGCGGGGGGCAAACATTGGACTCGGAGACTGAACCAAACAAGCTGGCACGCGACCAAGGTATCAGCTCTGGTGTCAAACACGCCAGGAAGCAGCGTTGGATGCACGAAAAGGATACATGCAATCTTAAAGAGTTTGCTTTACTGTCGGGGTTAATATCTGCCGATCTAGCCTGTACACACCCCGTCTCACTCCGACAGTGGAGATCGTAATGAACAGCCTTTTTTTTTTTGTGTATTTAAGATAAACTGCTCACATGGGCCACAATTCTTGAAGAGTACACGTTGCCCCGCAAAACAACTTACGAGACACGCTACCCATGCAAGGCAGTTAGTTGTGGCAAGTTAAACACAAACAAAACCACAAGGCACACCCAGAAGAAAGGGGGGAGTGCTTTGTACTCAAATAAAAAGATGTCGCCGGTTTGTTGGCAGAGTTTTCAGTTTTTTTAAAGTTGTCGATTTGCAACATTGAGCACTACTTCAAGAATTGGATTCTACACACGACAAGCTTTTTTGCTTTGTTGTGCAACTCTTGTGGCTGAAGATGAGGTTCCAAACAAGAGGGACCTCATATAATGGGCCAGTGGAGTTTCCTCCCACACATGGTTAGGCAAATGCTGGCTTTCCCCAAAATGAAAAAGTGGCACATACACACAATCAGTTTGTCCCAAACATTGGAATGTAGCCATAGGAAACTACTTCCACAACGTGTTGCACTCACAGCCACACGGGAGCAAGGCAAGACCTTCGTCTCGTCAAAATCCGACTGCACGCAAATCCAACACACTGCAGTAAGTTAAACTACTAGACATTCAGAGAGTACATTTTGTATATTTGTTGAAAAATATTCTCAGTCGGACACTGTCCTTCAGTGCCTAACTACACCACCACATGTACATCAAGCTAGATTCATATCAAGGCACACGAGGGTGGAGGAACTCAGCAGGGCAGGCGCATCTGTTTGAGGAACATGGATAGGTGGACGTTACAGAGCATTGACGCGGCTGGAGTAACTCAAGCGGGTCAGGCAGATATCTGTGGATCATAAGGACATAGGCAACGTTGGGTCGAAACCCGTAAAGACGGTTTCGGCCAGAAAACGTTGCCTAGCTCAGTATCATTTTCGACGGGTTCAGGTCAGCATCTGTGGAGAACCTGGATTAGGTGAAGTGCACAGGAAAGTGCCTGGAGTAACTAAGCGGGTCCAGGCAGCAGAATCTGTGGGGAAACAGGGTAGAGGGGGACGTTTCACAGAGTGGTGGAGTAATTCGGCGGGTCAGGCAGCATCTGTGGACAAACAGGGATAGGTGACGTTTCACAGAGTGCTGGAGTAACTCAGCGGGTCAGGCAGCATCTGTGGAGAACATGGATAGGTGACCGTTTCACAGAGTGATGGGAGTAACTCAGCGGGTCAGGCAGCATCTGTGGAGAAACTGGAATAGGTGATACTTGACGCTTCCACTGCCGAAAACGTCAAGTCTGGAAGAAGGTCCCCGACCCAAACGTACCGATGCCATGTTCCCCAGAGCTGCTGCCTGAGCCACGGATACTCCACGCACTTTCTGTCTTTTTTTATGTAAACCGTCCCACCGCTGCGCACTGCATGCGTCTAGCGCGGACCTACGTGGTTTCGCTGTGAGCCGTATCGGCCCGCGGGGTTGGTCCTACTTCGATCGCCGGAGCCGTATGGAGTTGTGCGGGGTCCAAAAACCGGACCGTTCAAAAATTTGCACGGCAACGGCCTTCCGACCCGACAGTCGCCTCGACCCTACGTCACGTTGGGCGCAGTACTCTCTGCCGCGGACTTCGCTCGAACTTCACGTCCTCACTCGGACTCCGCGCGGGCCCCACTTCTGGTTTGGTCGCGTCGCCGCTATGCGGTGGGGGGAAAGGGCGTCCCTTTCCTCCAGCACTTTGTGGAAACGTCACCAACCCCCCCATCCCATCATGTTCTGCACAGCCAGATGCTGCCTGGCATGACCGCTGGAGTTACTCCAGCACTTCGGTGAAACGTCACCGATCCATGTCTCCACATGACTCGATGATGCCTGACCGCTGAATCTACCCAGCCACTCTGTGAAAGCACTAATCCAGTTCTCCACACAGAGGAGCTGCCTGCCTGACCGCTGATTTCCTCGCAGCACACTGGGCCCCTGTTTGCGTCCGGAGCCAAAGCAACGATTGGATCTGCCAGGTTCCACCCGGTCTTGATGAAAACAAAATTTGTCACAAAATTTGGCCGCGCCTGCCAAGTGCGAGGGGGCCCATAGCGTGGAAGCGCTCGGCACTGTCTGCTTTTGGGGGACGAGTCGCAGGGGGCGGATGGAAAAGGGGGGGGGAGTGGACGCTAAATATGGATTGAAGAGGCAAAGGGGTGGGAAAAACCAGCAGAAA
>NW_026576770.1:52500-70376 GCF_028641065.1 Leucoraja erinaceus | reverse complement strand
AATAAATAATTAAATAATAAACTAACTAGACCCACAGTACAAAACTGAAGTGGGCAGTTCAACCACCGACACAGCCCGCAGAAGATCACAGTTGCTGAGGTTAGTGTTGTGCAGTGTTCAATTGGGTAATGGTTGTTGGGAAGAAGCTGTTCTTCAACATGGAGGTCACGGTTTTCAGGCTCCTGTACCTTCTTCCCTGATGGTAGTAGGAGATGAGAGGGTGGCCAGGGTGGTGTGGGTCTCTGATGATGCTGGCTGCCTTATTGAGGCAGCGACTCCTGTAGATCCCTTCGATGGTGGGGGGGTCAGTACTGTGATGGACCTTCGATGGTGGGAGGGTCAGTATCTGTGATGGACTGGGCAGTGTCCACCACACTCTGTAATGTCTTCATCCCTGGGCGTTTGAGTTGTGCCCCTGTTACTTGCATCTCAAGCCTGGTGACCGTGGACTACACAACATATAACCATATAACCATATAACAATTACAGCACGGAAACAGGCCATCTCGGCCCTACAAGTCCATGCCGAACAAATTTTTTCCCCTTAGTCCCACCTGCCTGCCAATCGTACCATAACCCTCCATTCCCTTCTCATCCATATGCCTATCCAATTTATTTTTAAATGATACCAATGAACCTGCCTCCACCACTTCCACTGGGAGCTCATTCCACACCGCCAACCACTCTTGAGTCTGCGTAAAGAAGTTCCCCTAAAAACTTCTGTCCCCCTAATTCTGAAGTCATGTCCTCTTGTTTGAATCTTCCCTATTCTCAAAGGGAAAAGCTTGTCCACATCAACTCTGTCTATCCCTCTCATTCATTTTAAAGACCTCTATCAGGTCCCCCCTTAACCTTCTGCGCTCCAGAGAATAAAGACCTAACTTATTCAACCTTTCTCTGTAACTTAGTTGTTGAAACCCAGGCAACATTCTAGTAAATCTCCTCTGTAACTCTCTCTATTTTGTTGACATCCTTCCTATAATTGGGCGACCAAAATTGGACACCATACTCCAGATTTGGCCTCACCAATGCCTTGTACAATTTTAACATTACATCCCAGCTTCTATACTCAATGCTCTGATTTATAAAGGCTAGCATACCAAAAGCTTTCTTTACCACCCTATCTATATGAGATTCCACCTTCAAGGAACTATGCACAGTTATTCCCAGATCCCTCTGTTCAACTGTATTCTTCAATTCCCTACCATTTACCATGTACGTCCTATTTTGATTTGTCCTGCCAAGGTGTAGCACCCCACATTTATCAGCATTAAACTCCATCTGCCATCGTTCAGCCCATTTTCCAAATGGCCTAAATCACTCTGTAGACTTTGGAAATCCTCTTCATTATCCACAACACCCCCTATCTTGGTATCATCTGCATACTTACTAATCCAATTTACCACACCTTCATCCATATCATTGATGTACATGACAAACAACAAAGGACCCAACACAGATCCCTGAGGCACCCCACTAGTCACCTGCCTCCAACCCGATAACACAGCCATCCACCATTACCCTCTGGCTTCTCCATTCAGCCACTGTTGAATCCATCTTGCTATTCCTGCATTTATACCCAACAGTTGAACCTTCTTAACCAACCTTCCATGAGGAACCTTGTCAAAGGCCTTACTAAAGTCCATATAGACAACATCCACTGCTTTACCCTCGTCAATTTCCCTAGTAACCTCTTCAAAAAATTCAAGAAGATTAGTCAAACACTACCTTCCCAGGCACAAATCCATGTTGACTGTTCCTAATCAGACCCTGTTTATCTTGATGCTTATATATATTGTCTCTAAGTATCTTTTCCATTAATTTGCCCACCACTGAAGTCAAACTAACAGGTCTATAATTGCTAGGTTTACTCTTAGAACCCTTTTTTAAACAATGGAACAACATGCGCAGTACACCAATCCTCGGGGGACTATTCCCGTTTCTAATGACATTTGAAATATTTCTGTCATAGCCCCGGCTATTTCTACACTAACTTCCCTCAATGTCCTAGGGAATATCCTGTCAGGACCTGGAGACTTATCCACTTTTATATTTTTCAAAAGTGTCAGTACTTCTTTTACTTTGAACCTCATAGTATCCATAGCTACTCTACTAGTTTCCCTTACCTCACATAATTCAATATCCTTCTCCTTGGTGAATACCGAAGAAAAAAAAAGTTCAATATCTCCCCCATCTCTTTTGGCTCTGCAGATAGCTGTCCACTCTGTCTCTCCAATGGACCAATTTTATCCCTCCTTATCCTTTTGCTATTAATATAGCTGTAGAAACCCTTTGGATTGACTTTCACCTTACTTGCCAAAGCAACCTCGTATCTTCTTTTAGCTTTTCTAATTTCTTTCTTAAGATTCTTTTTACATTCCTTATACTCCTCAAGCACCTCATTTACTTCATGCTGCCTATAATTATTGTAGATCTCCCTCTTTTTCTGAACAAGATGTCCAATTTCCCTTGAAAACCAGGGGCTCTTTCCAATTTTTACTGTTTCCTTTCAACCGAACAGGAACATAAAGATTCTGTACTCTTTCTCTTCTACATCTTTCCCATAAAACAAAATGTCCCAGTTCACTCCTTTTAAATCATCTCGCATCGCATCAAAGTTAGCCTTTCTCCAATCAAAAATCTCAACCCTAGGTCCAGTTCTGACCCTCTCCATAGTTATATTGAAACTAATGGTATTGTGATCACTGGACCCGAAGTGCTCCCCAACACATACCTCCGCCACCTGTCCCATCTCATTTCCTAACAGGAGGTCCAGCACTGCCCCTCCTCTAGTAGGTACCTCTATGTATTGCTGCAAAAAACTATCCTGCACACATTTTACAAACTCCAACCCATCCAGCCCATTTACAGAATGTTTCCCAGTCTATGTGTGGAAAGTTGAAATCTCCCACAATCACTACCTTGTGCTTACTACTAATCTCTGCTATCTCCTTACATATTTGCTCTTCCAATTCTTGTTCCCTGTTTGGCGGTCTATAATACACCCCTATAAGTGTTGCTACACCTTTCCCACTTCTCAATTCCACCCAAATAGCCTCCCTAGATGAGCCCTCCAATCTATCCTGCCAAAGCACTGCTGTAATATCTTCCCTGACTAGCAATGCAACACCTCCACCTCTTGCCCCTCCAATTCTATCACACCTGAAGCAACAAAGTCCTGGAATATTTAGTTTCCAATCACAGCCCTCCTGCAACCGTGTTTCACTGATCGCCACAACATCATACTTCCAGGTGTCTATCCAGACTCTAAGCTCATCCACTTTTCTTACAATGCTCCTAGCATTAAAATATGCACATTTAAGAAACCCCCGTCTCTTATTCTCTGTTTATTTCCTTTATTTTCTTTCTCCTCTTGTGTCCTAGTGCTTCCCATTTCTGCTTCCTGCCTCCCATTCTGTCTACTAGCTTTCTCTATTTGAGTCCCTCGCCCCAACCATTCTAGTTTAAAGTCTCCCCAGCTGCCTTTGCAAATTTCCCCGCCACGATATTGGTCCCCCTCGGGTTCAAGTGCAACCCGTCCTTTCTGTACAGGTCCCACCTTCCCCAAAAGAGGTCCCAATGATCCAGGAACTTGAATCCCTGCCCTCTGCACCAGTCTTTCAGCCACGCATTTATCCTCCACCTCGCTCCATTCCTACTCTCACTGTCGCGTGGCTCAGGCAGTAATCCTGAGATTGTTACCTTTTTGGTCCTTTTTCTTAACTCTCCTCCCAACTCCCTAAATCCTCCCTTCAGGAGGAACATACTCGGCTTGTTTTAAATGAGTGTAAATATTGTTTCCTCGCACGGTTTGAGACGAGCTGACTTCTTGCAGGGCGAGGACTTGGTGAGGAGGGAGTGATGCCCGTGGATCAAGATGTGAGTCAGCCCAGACCAACCAAGCGAGCACGGACCAGCTTCACAGCCGAGCAGCTGCAGGTAACCACCTGAAGAATTAATTCATGTCCAGCCCTGCGACCATGTGCTTGCCTGACACACCTGTACCTGCGCCTGACACACCTGTACCTGCGCCCGCACCCCTGTACCTGCGCCCGCACCCCTGTACCTGCGCCCGCACCCCTGTACCTGCACCCACACACCTGTACCTGCCCCCGCCCCCCTGTGCAATCAGTTCAGTTTGGTTTCGTGATGCAGTATGGAAACGGTCATAAGGTCATATGATAGGAGAAGGATGAGGCCATTCGGCCCATCTAGTCTACTCCACCAATCAATCACAGCTGATCTATATCTCTCTCCTAACCCATTTCTCCTGTTTTCTCCCCACATGCCTGACACACTAATCAACTATCAGTGTAGGAAGGAACTGCAGATGCTGGTTTCTATTGAAGATAAACACAAAATCTACAATTGGAGAGGGAGAAGGGTAGATCGGAGGTGTCAGTGTTGCAGTTGAATAATAGGGACTATGGGGCCATGAGGGAGGAGCTGGCCAAAGTTGACTGGAAAGATACACCAGCAGGGATGACAGTGGAACAACAATGGCAAGCATTTCTAGGAATAATACAGAAGATGCAGGATCAGTTCATTCCTAGGAGGAAGAAAGATTCCAAGGAGAGTAAGGGGTGACCGTGGCTGACAAGGGACGTCAGGGACAGTATAAAAATTAAAAGAGAAGTACAACGTAGCAAAGATGAGCGGGAAGCAAGAGGATTGGGTAATGTTTAAAGAGCAGCAGAAGATAATTAAAAAGACAATACAGGAAGAAAAGATGAGGTACGAAGGTAAGCTAGCCAAGAATATTAAGGAGGATAGTAAAAGCTTCTTTAGGTATGCGAAGAGGAAAGAATTAGTTAAGACCAAAGTTGGACCCTTGAAGACTGAAAAAGGTGAATTTATTATGGGGAACAAGGAAATGGCAGATGAGTTGAACAGGTACTTCGGATTCATCTTCACTAAGGAGGACACACACAATCTTCCTGATATAGTAGTGCCCAGAGGTCTGGGGTGGCGGATGACCTGAAGGAAATCCACATTAGGCAGGAAATGGTGTTGGGTAGACTGATGGGACTGAAGGCTGATAAATCCCCAGGGCCCGATGGTCTGCATCCCAGGGAGTGGCTCTAGAAATCGTGGATGCATTGGTGATCATTTTCCAATGTTCTATAGACTCAGGATCAGTTCCTGTGGATTCGAGGGTAGCTAATGTTATCCCACTTGAAGAGGCAGGAGAGAGAAAACAGGGAATTATAGACCAGTTAGCCCGACATCGGTGTTGGGGAAGATGCTGGAGTCAATTATAAAAGATGAAGTTGCCACATTTGGATAGCAGTAACAGGATCGGTCCGAGTCAGCATGGATTTACGAAGGGGAAATCGTGCTTGACTAATCTTCTGGAATTTTTTGAGGATGTAACTAGGAAAATGCACATGGGAGAGTCAGTGGATGTAGTGTACCTGGACTTTCAGAAAGCATTTGATAAGGTCCCACATAGATTAGTGGGCAAAATTAGGGCACATGGTATTGGGGGTAGAGTGCTGACATGGATAGAAAATTGGTTGGCAGTCAGGAAACAAAGAGTAGGGATTAACGGGTCCCTTTCAGAATGGCAGGCAGTGACTAGTGGGGTACCGCAAGGCTCGGTGCTGGGACCGCAGCTATTTACAATATACATCAATGATTTGGATGAAGGGATTCAAAGTAACATTAGCAGATTTTCAGATGACACAAAGCTGGGTGGCAGTGTGAACTGTGAGGAGGATGCTATGAGAATGCAGGGTGACTTGGACAGGTTGGGGGAGGTGGCAGATGCATGGCAGATGAAATTTAATGTGGATAAATGAGAGGTTATCCACTTTGGTAGCAAAAACAGGAAGGCAGATTACTATCTAAATGGCGTCAAGTTGGGAAAAGGGGAAGTACAACGGGATCTGGGGGTCCTTGTTCATCAGTCTATGAAAGTAAGCATGCAGGTACAGCAGGCAGTGAAGAAAGCGAATGGCATGTTGGCCTTTATAACAAGAGGAATCGAATATAGGAGCAAAGAGGTCCTTCTGCAGTTGTACAGAGTCCTAGTGAGACCACACCTGGAGTATTGTGTGCAGATTTGGTCCGCTAATTTGAGGAAGGACATTCTTGCTATTGAGGGAGTGCAGCGTAGGTTCACCAGGTTAATTCCCAGGATGGCGGGACTGTCATATGCTGAGAGAATGGAGCAGCTGGGCTTGTACACTCTGGAGTTTAGAAGGATGTGAGGGGATCTCATTGAAACATAAGATTGTTAAGGGTTTGGACACACTAGAGGCAGGAAACGTGTTCCCGATGTTGGGATCGCTGGTCGGTGCAGGCTCGAAGTGCCGAATGGCCCACTCCTGCACCTATTTTCTATGTTTCCACGCTGTATCTCTAAACTATACTAAACTGTTTCCGCAGATGCTGCCTGCCCCGAGTGTTTGCAGCATTCTGTTTTATTTGGGGCCGTTATTTAACCGGCCTCCAGATATTCTAATCCCCAGGCAGCTTCCAACACCGGTTTGTTCTTGTCCTTGCAGGTGATGCAAGCACAGTTTACACAGGACAATAACCCTGATGCTCAGACACTGCAAACTCTGGCCGAGACCACTGGGCTAAGCCGGCGAGTGATTCAAGTGAGTTTGTGTTAGAAACATACACAATAGGTACAGGAGTAGAGGCCATTCGGCCCCTCGAGCCAGCACCGCCATTCAATGTGATCATGGCTGATCATCCACAATCAGTACCCCGTTCCTGCCTTCTCCCCATATCCATTGATTCTGTTAGCACTAAGACCTAACTCTCTCTTGAAAACCATCCAGTGAATTGGCCTCTACTGTCTTCTGTGGCGGAGAATTCCACAGATTCACAACTCTCTGGGTGAATAGATTTTTCCTCATCTCGGTCTGAAATGGCCAACCCCTTATTCTTAAACTGTGTGACCCCTGGTTCTGGACTCTCCCAACATGGGGAACATTTTTCCTTCATCTAGCCTGTCCAATCCCTTAATAATTTTATGTTTCAATAAGTTCCCCTCTGATCTTTCTAAGATCCAGTGAATATAATTCCAGTCGACCCATTCTTTCATCACATGGCAGTCCCACCATAGGTCACTCCATTCTGAATAACTTGCATTGAGGAATTGGGGTGAATGTACAAGATGTTGGTGAGGCCACACTTGGAGTATTATGTCCCATTCCTGCTATAGGAACAAGGCCACTAGTTGGGACTAGTTCACAAGTTCATATATGTGATGGGGTAGAATTAGGCCATTCAGCCCATCAAGTCTACTCCCCCATTCAATCATGGCTGATCTATCTCTCCCTCCTAACCCCATTCTCCTGCCTTCTCCCCATAACCTCTGACACCCGCACTAATCAAAAATCTATCTATCTCTGCCTTAAATATATCCACTGACTTGTGGCCTCCACAGCCGTCTGTGACATAGAATTCCACAGATTCACCACACTCTGACTAAAGAAATTCCTCCTCATCTCCTACCTAAAGGAACATCCTTTAACTCTGAGGCTGTGCCCTCTGGTCCTAGACTCTCCGTCTAGTGGAAACATCCTCTCCACATCCAAACGTTGCCTATTTCCTTCGCTCCATAGATGCTGCTGCACCTGCTGAGTTTCTCCAGCTTTTTTGTGTAACTCTCCACATCCACTCTATCCAGGAGTGTAGATGGGGCATTTATTGTCATGTGTGCCGAGTTAGTGTAAAGCTTTCTTGTTGCATGCTAACCAGTCGGCAGAAGCCCGTACGTGGTTGCGACCAATCTGTCCACGATGTACAGATACAAGTTGGTCCGCAAGGCATGTTTCTGTGCTGCCTGACTCCCTGAAGCTACGTTTTTAAGAAGGAACTGCAGATGCTGGAAAATCGAAGGTAGACAAAAATGCTGGAGAAACTCAGCGGGTGCAGCAGCATCTACGGAGCGAAGGAAATAGGCGACGTTTCGGGCTGAAACCTCCATCAGTCTGAAGAAGGGTTTCGGCCCGAAACGTTGCCTATTTCCTTCGCTCCATAGATGCTGCTGCACCCGCTGAGTTTCTCCAGCATTTTTGTCTACCCTGAAGCTATGACTAGCTCTATAATAATTTGCCTGGAGCTAAAAAGCGTTTTCTGAAAAAGCATTATTAATGTTTTATATTTTTATGTTGATATAATATTAATAACATTATTAGTGTTTTATATGTCATTCACAACTGTCACTGTTGTCACTTGCGGGCGGAGCACCAAGGCAAATTGCTTGTATGTGAATACTTGGCCAATAAACGTATTCATTCATTCATTACGATGTTTCAGGTTTGGTTTCAAAACTGCCGAGCTCGACACAAAAAGCACGTGGGTCCGGGCCAGCTGCCCGCTACACCAGCGTCCACTACTCACCTGGAGAACATGTCACCACACACCATGGAGCAGGTGGTATTCACTACGTATGGGGGACCTGATGGACAGATACTGGCCAGCCTGCACACCTACATGGACTGTAAGTTGTGTTTGGGTGATATGATGAGTTGATATGTTTTTTTGGCAGGTGACAACCCAATGGTATGAATGTTGATTCATCCAACTTCAAGTAACCCCGACATCCCCTCTATCTCCGTCCCTCCCCCACCCACCCAACTCTTTGTGCTAGTTTCAAAGTCGTCTTCAGTCTCGTTGTCTGTAACTCGTTTTCATCTAGATCACAGCTAACACAGGTGTTTAAGAAGGAACTGCAGATGCTGGGAAAATCAAAGATAGACAAAAAGTGCTGGAGAAACTCAGCGGGTGCAGCAGCATCTATGGAGCGAAGGAAATGGGTGACGTTTCAGGTCGAGACCCTTCTTCAGACTGATGTGGGAGTGCGGGGGAATGTCACCTATTTCAGAGTCACTCCAGCACTCTGTGAAACGTCACCTATCCACGTTCTCCACAGATGCTGCCTGACCCGCTGAGTTACTACAGCACTCTGTGAAACGTCACCTATCCATGTTCTCCACAGATGCTGCCTGACCCGCTGAGTTACTCCAGCACTCTGTGAAACGTCACCTATCCATGTTCTCCACAGATGCTGCCTGACCCACTCAGTTATGGTGCAGCAGCATCTATGGAGCTAAGGAAATAGGCAACGTTTCGGGCCGAAATCCTTCTGGAAATAGGCAACGTTTCGGGCCGAAACCCTTGCCTATTTCCTTAGCTCCATAGATGCTGCCCGACCCGCTGAGTTACTCCAGCACTCTGTGAAACGTCACCTATCCATGTTCTCCACAGATGCTGCCTGACCCGCTGAGTTACTCCAGCACTCTGTGAAACGTCACCTATCCATGTTCACCACAGATGCTGCCTGACCCCCGCTGAGTTACTCCAGCACTCTGTGAAACGTCACCTATCCATGTTCTCCACAGATGCTGCCTGACCCGCTGAGTTACTCCAGCACTCTGTGTCTGCCTTGAGTTTAGTTTTCCCGTTTCCATGCTGTATCATTAAAGTCTATAGAAGTTACAGGAGCAGATAGAACAATGACTTTCAAAAGATATTTCCCCTCCAGTTTTGGACATTTCCACCCTGGGAGGAAAAAGGTTCTGTGTCTGCTCTATCTATGGCACTCGTATCTGGAGCATGCTACCAGAGGGAGTGCGGGCGGCTGCCTCACAGCGACAGAGACCCGGGTCCCACCCTGGCTACGGGTGCTGTCTGTACGGAGTTTGTACGTTCTCTCTGTGACTGCGTGGGTTTTCTCCAGGTGCTCTGGTTTCCTCACTCACTAACAAAGACGTGCAGGTTGATTGGCTTTGGTAAGTTGCAAAATTGTCCCTAGTGTGTGTCGGACAGTGTACGGGGTAATCGCTGGTCAGCGTAGACTCTAGACCGAATGGCCTCTTTCCACGCTGTAACTCCAAGGTCTAAATCTACTACAGAAGTGGATTGAATTATGTCTTTGAAAATATATTGTGCAGATATACGGAGAGGAAGTTTATTGTCACGTGTACTGAGGTACAGTGAAATGTTTTGTTGAATTCATAGCCACAGGCGGCTGTGCAGGCCACAAGTCAGTGGATATATTTAAGGCAGAGATAGATAGATTCTTGATTAGTGCAGGTGTCAGGGGTTATGGGGGAGAAGGCAGGAGAATGGGGTTAGGAGGGAGAGATAGATCAGCCATGATTGAATGGCGGAGTAGACTTGATGGGCCGAATGGCCTAATTCTACTCCTATGACTTCCTCCTAAAAAGCATGTTGGCTGGCATGGGCAAAGTGGGCAGAAGTGCCTGCATCTATAATTGTGCCGATATTGCTATACAGGTGCATGAGTTTGTTCAAGTGTGGACGACACGGACTCGTTGGGCCGAAGGGCCGGTTTCCACTCTATCTCAACTAAAGCTACAAGTTTTTGAAGGTAGACACAAAATGCTGGAGTAACCCAGCGGGACAGGCAGCATCTCTGGAGAGAAGGGAGTAGGTGGCGTTTTGGGTCGACTTCAGAGATGCTGCCTGTCCCGCTGAGTTACTCCAGCTTTTTGTGTCTATCTTCAGTTTAAACCAGTGTCTGCAGTTCCTTCCAACACATTTCTCTGTACCCTTTTCCCGTTGAATTGAATACATTTCATTTTGATTAAAACATCTTCCTCTCTTACTCCCCACTCAGGCATTCAGTATCAGAGTATAGACGTTGGGAGGTCATGTTGTAGCTGTATGTGGCCACACAGTTGGTGAGGCCACATTTAGAATATTGTGTTCAGTTCTGGGCACCGTGTTATAGGCAAGATATTGTCAAGCTGGAAAGGGTTCAGAGAAGATTTAACGAGGATGTTGCCAGGACTAGAGGGTGTGAGCTACAGGAGGAGGTTGAGTAGGCTGGGTCTCTATTCCATGGAGCGCAGGAGGATGAGGGGAGATGCACAGAGTCTCTTGCCCTAGGTTCAAGGTGAAAGGGAAAAGATTTAATCGGAATCTGTGGGGTAAATTTTTCACACGGAGGGTGGTGGGTGTATGGAACAAGCTGCCAGAGGAACTAGTTGAGGCTGGGACTATCCCAACGTTTAAGAAACAGTTAGACAGGTACATGGATAGGACGGGTTTGGAGGGATATGGACCAAGCGGAGTGGGCCCCAGAGCGGGCCGTGCTCCTTCCTGCAACTGCGGTTCCTTCCCACACACCACAAGACTTTGAGTTTAAACTTGTTCTGATTTCTCCAACAGCCCAGTCTCAGACACTTGGATTCCCAGATCACGGCACTCACTTGATGACGGAGCTGGCCCCGGGTCACGCCTGAACTCTTCACGTTGGACGATGATTGGACCAACCTCCTAGAGTTGGGGAACTTTCCCCACCCCGACTCTTGTATTTATTGGTATTTAGTTGGAGCACTTTGATTCATACTTGGTGACACGCGTGCCAAATGTTTACAATCCCACCTGTGTGTGTGTGTCTGTGTGTGTGTGTGTGTGTGAATTCACACTAGTTTATATTGCTAAGTTATTGTTGAAGAATGTATTCCCTGTTTGCAAATCCTGTGTTTTATACAGTTGACTATTGAAAGGAACTCGTGTGAGGAATATTGTCGTAAGTTCCACATTTTTTCTGTTGGCACCTTTTGGATTCGGAGCCTTAAACACAAATAAACATTTGCTACTGTTCTTGTTTCCAGTTCAGTCTTGTTCACTAGAACGCTCACCGCCAGTGTTCAAATAGCAGCTCTTTTATTCTGGAGGAGAGCGGAGGTGGAAGTATGTACGGAGATTAAATAGACACACTACCCTGGTTTACAATCCTGGCAAGATGCCAACACCAGCAACAGGCAGGTCATCGCAGACCTCATAGTGAAACCACCAGCATTTGACCCCTTGTTATAATGGCCTGTTCGCCTTCATAGCAACAGGAGTTGAGTCTAGGAGCAAAGAGATCCTTCTGCAGTTGTACAGAGCCCTAGTGAGACCACACCTGGCGTATTGTGTGCTGTTTTGATCCCCTAATTTGAGGAAGGACATTCTTGCTATTGAGGGAGTGCAGAGTAGGTTTACAAGGTTAATTCCCGGGATGGCGGGACTGTCATATGCTGAGAGAATGGAGCGGCTGAGCTTGTACACTCTGGAGTTTAGAAGGATGAGAGGTTATCTCATTGAAACATATAAGATTGTTAAGGGCTTGGACACACTAGAGGCAGGAAACATGTTCCCGATGTTGGGGGAGTCCAGAACCAGGGGCCACAGTTTAAGAATAAGGGGTAAGCCATTTAGAACGGAGACGAGGAAACACTTTTTCACACACAGTTGTGAGTCTGTGGAATTCTCTGCCTCAGAGGGCGGTGGAGGCGGTGTTCTCTGGATGCTTTCAAGTGAGAGCTAGATAGGGCTCTTAAAGATAGCGGAGTCAGGGGATATGGGGAGAAGGCAGAAACGGGGTACTGATTGGGGATGATCAACCATGATCACAGTGAATGGCGGTGCTGGCTCGAAGGGCCGAATGGCCTACTCCTGCACCTATTGTCTATTGAAATGCGTATTCTCAGAAACAGTGATATTTTTCTGCAGATTTGAGGGTGAATCAACTAGAAAACATTTGCTCTCATTTCAAACCTCCTTCTTGCCGAACATTGTGGACTGGATAGACTCGGCTTGTACTCGCTACAATTCAGAATATTGTGGGGGGGATCTTATAGAAACTTACAACATTCTTAAGGGGTTGGACAGGCTAGATGCAGGAAGATTGTTCCCGATGTTGGGGAAGTCCAGGACAAGGGGTCACAGCTTAAGGATAAGGGGGAAATCTTTTAGGACCGAGATGAGAAAATCATTTTTCACACAGAGTGGTGAATCTCTGGAACTCTCTGCCGCAGAAGGTAGTTGAGGCCACAGTTCATTGGCTATATTTAAGAGGGAGTTAGATGTGGCCCTTGTGGCTAAGGGGATCAGGGGGTATGGAGAGAAGGCAGGTACAGGATACTGAGTTGGATGATCAGCCATGATCATATTGAATGGCAGTGCAGGCTCGAAGGGCCGAATGGCCTACTCCTGCACCTAATTTCTATGTAGATCAAGGGGAGACGTCCAGGCCAGGACAGCATCAATTACTGGGTGGGTGGTGTTGATGGGCCCCAGGGGAAAGCTTCAGTGGGCAGTCATTCACCATGTGTAGGCTGGTCTGGTCTGTGTGTCTGCAGTCTCAAGCAGAGCTGTCTGTCATCCCCCACTGATGTAGGTGCTGGGCTGTTCTTGCATGGAGGGTGCGGGGTCTGTTCGCCATTGCTTGCGATGGAGGTCAAAACCCAGTGGTTTCACTGTGATGACCTCTCTGTTGTTGGTTTTATAGTAGACAACAGGTGCACGAGTAGGCCATTCGGCCCTTCGAGCCAGCACCGCCATTCAATGTGGTCATGGCTGATCATCCACAATCAGTACCCCGTTCCTGCCTTCTCCCCATATCCCCTGACTCCGCTATCTTTAAGAGCCCTATCTAGCTCTCTCTTGAAAGCATCCAGAGAACCAGCCTCCACCGCCCTCTGAGGCGGAGAATTCCACAGACTCGCCACTCTCTGTGAGAAAAAGTGTTTCCTCGTCTCCGTTCTAAATGGCTTACCCCTTATTCTTAAACTGTGTGGCCCCTGGCTCTGGACTCCCCCAACATCGGGGACATGTTTCCTGCCTCTAGTGTGTCCAAGCCTTTAGATTGTGGCCCCTAGTTCTGGACTCTTCCAACATCAGTTTAGTTCATTGTCCGGCGTACCGAGGTCCAGTGAAAAGCTTGTGTTGCGCGCTAACCAGTCAGCGGAAAGACAATACATGATTACAATCGAGCCGTCCACAGTGTACAGATACATGATAAAGGGAATAACGTTTAGTGCAAGGTAAAGCCAGCAAAGTCCGATCAAGGATAGTCCGAGGGTCACCAATGAGGTAGATGGGAGGTCAGGACCGCTCTCTAGTTGGTGAGAGGACGGTTCAGTTGCCTTATAACAGCCGGGAAGAAACTGTCCCTGAATCTGGAGGTGTGCGTGTGCGTTTTCTCTTGTGTCTGCTGCCCTCTGGAGCTGACAGTAAATATTGCTGCAGAGATTGCACAGCAGACCGACACACTATGTTAAGTTTCAAATGAGGAACCCCCTCATCCTTCTGAACTCCATCGAGTACAGGCCCAGTGCCATACAGGTGATTAGTGCAGGTGTCAGAGGTTACGGGGAGAAGGCAGGAGAATGGGGTTAGGAGGGAGAGATAGATCAGCCGTGAGTGAATGGCAGAGTAGACTCGACGGGCCGAATGTACTCGCTGGAGTTTAGAAGGATGAGGGGGACCCCTCATTGAAACTTACAGGATAGTGAAAGGCCTGGATAGAGTGGATGTGGAGAGGATGTTTCCACTAGTGGGAGAGTCTAGGACCAGAGGGCACAGCCTCAGAATTAAAGGACGTTCCTTTAGGAAGGAGATGAGGGGGAATTTCTTTAGCCAGAGGGTGGTGAATCTGTGGAATTCTTTGCCACAGACGGCTGTGGAGGCCACAAGTCAGTGGATATATTTAAGGCAGAGATAGATAGATTCTTGACTAGTGCGGTGTCAGGGGTTATGGGAAGAAGGCAGGAGAATGGGGTTAGGAGGGAGAGATGGATCAGCCATGATTATATGGCGGAGTAGACTGGATGGGCCGAATGTCCTAATCCTAGTCCTATCACTTATGGCCCTATGATATTTCTATACAAGTGCAGGAGTTTGTTCAAGTGTGAGCGATCGCTGATCAGCATGGACTCAGAGGGCCGAAGGGCCTGTCTCCACTTTGAATCTGCACGGCAGTGCAGTGGGGCAGAGCAGCTGCCTCGCAGCACCAGAGATCCGGGATCAAACCAGATTACGGGGGCCTTGTGTACAGAGTTTGTACCTTCTCCCCGTGACCTGTGTGTGTCTGCTAGTGTGTGTAGGATAGAAACATAGAAACATAGAAATTAGGTGCAGGAGTAGGCCATTCGGCCCTTCGAGCCTGCACCGCCATTCAATATGATCATGGCTGATCATCCAACTCAGTATCGCGTACCTGCCTTCTCTCCATACCCCCTGATCCCCTTAGCCACAAGGGCCACATCTAACTCCCTCTTAAATATAGCCAATGAACTGGCCTCGACTACCCTCTGTGGCAGAGAGTTCCAGAGATTCACCACTCTCTGTGTGAAAAAAGTTCTCCTCATCTCGGTTTTCCGGGATTTCCCCCTTATCCTTAAGCTGTGACCCCTTGTCCTGGACTTCCCCAACATCGGGAACAATCTTCCTGCATCTAGCCTGTCCAACCCCTTAAGATAGTGTTAGTGTGTGGGGATCGCTGGTCGGCACGGGCTCGATGGGCAGAAGGGCCTGTTTCCGCGCTGTATCTCTAAACTAAACGACATGGCCAAGCCTCGTGCCTTCTAAACGCTCGTCACAAGCAACAGACGATTTACTTAAAAACTTTTATTGAAAGCGTTGGTGTGGAATAAAATTGTGCGTTTTGTGTGAGTAGGCAGATTATACTGGACAACACAAGGCAGCAAATGCCCAGCGTTGCCAGCTCCACGCAAGAGGATTTACAGCAAAATATTCATCTGTTTCTGCACAGCAGAAGTAGACGCTTATTAAAAACCAAGCTTGAAATTGTCATGCAGATGATGAGCTTGCCGAGTTAAAACCGGTGGGGCCCACTGGTTCTTGGTTAGTATCGCTTTTAGATCAGTCCAGTGGGGGAGGGGCGAGGACTGGGTCCCCCCCCCCCCCCCCCCCCCCCCTTCCCCCCTCCGCACCCCTGAATTTAGATAGCGCCCAGAAACATCCCCCTCCCCCCATCCACACGTGGCCGGTCTGATCAAGGGTCTCCACCCAGAACGTCACCCATTCCTTCTCTCCACAGATGCTGCCTGTCCTGCTGAGTTACTCCAGCATTTCTTGTCTCTCTTCAGTTTAGCCCAGCATCCGCAGCCATCTCTTCAACGACCTCGGAGGCATGAGGAACGGCAGATGCTGGAGTCCGGGCGCTCCGGTTTCCTCCCACACTCCAAAGACGTGCAGGTTTGTAGGTTGATTGGCCCTCTGTAAATTGTCCCCTAGTGTGGGTGAGGGGGGGAGTAGGGTTGGTAGGGGAGGGGGGTCGAGATTCCCTCTGCCCCCCCCCCCCCCCCCCCAAGCAGGCCAAGGGCAGTCGAGAGACCCCGGGTGCCCCCACTCTTTTCCCCCCCCCCCACCCTCCCTCTCTCTGCCCCCCCTGGGTAGACTGGGCTGGGTGGGGACTGGCGACTGCAGGGTGCTTTTCCCTCCCCCCCCCCCCTCCCTCCCCCCCCCCCCCCCCCCCCCCCCCCCTCCCCCCCCCCC
This sequence comes from Leucoraja erinaceus, assembly GCF_028641065.1. NCBI lineage: Eukaryota > Metazoa > Chordata > Chondrichthyes > Rajiformes > Rajidae > Leucoraja > Leucoraja erinaceus. Next base: position 54,098 of record NW_026576770.1, on the reverse strand, counting down.
CCCCCCCCCCCCCCCCCCCCCCCCACCCCCCCCCCCCCCCCCCCCCCCCCCCCCCCCCCTAAGTTCCCCCCCCCCCCCCCCCCTCCCCCCACCCCCCCCCCCCCCCCCCGCCCCCCCCCACTGGGCCACCAGGCGAGGCAGGGTGCAGGACTCTCTCTCTCCCCCCCCCCAGCTTCGCTGCGTCCCACAGGCAGGGGGGAGCCGCTGTTGCCGGGTGACGGGGGAGCGGGGTGGGATTAGACGGGCGCTAGATGAAGGCAGGAGCTGCGTTAGTGTCTCCGCCCGTCACTCTCGTCGTTGCGTTTGTGCAGGATCTTCATCAGGGTCTTGCTCATGAAGTACGGCTTCTCCTCGACCCATCGTTCCTCTCCAGGTCCTCCACTGTGGACAGGGGGGCAGAGTGTGACACAGAGACCCTCACACAGGACCCCCCCCACCCCCACCACACAACACATAACACAGGGACCCCCACAACACAGGGACCCCCACAACACAGGACCCCCCACCCCACAACACAGGGACCCCCACAACACAGGGACCCACAACCCCCCACCCCCACAACACAGGGACCCCCACAACACAGGGACCCCCACAACACAGGGACCCCCACAACACAGGGACCCCCACAACACAGGGACCCCCACAACACAGGGACCCCCACTGGTCAATGTCAGCATGTATTTACGAAGGGGAAATCATGCTTGACTAATCCTCTGGAGTTTTTTGAGGATGTAACCATGGGCAACTGGGCTTGTATACGCTGGAATTTAGAATGATGGGAGGGAATCTTATAGAAACATATCAAATTCTTCGAGGATTGGACACGCTAGAGGCAGGAAACATGTTCCCGATGTTGGGGGAGTCCAGAACCAGGGGCCACAGTTTAAGAATAAGGGGTAAGCCATTTAGGACGGAGACGAGGAAACACTTTTGTGAGTTGTGAGTCTGTGGAATTCTCTGCCTCAGAGGGCGGTGGAGGCCGGTTTTCTGGATGCTTTCAAGAGAGAGTTAGATAGGGCTCTTAAAGATAGCGGAGTCAGGGGATATGGGGAGAAGTTCCAGCTGCTGTGGCGTCTACAGCTCGGGATCCCTCGTGGGGGACCCGGGGGAAGAAGAAGCCGCCATTGCCGGCCCGTGGATAACTTCTACCACAGGCCCGGCATGGACTTACCATCACCCCTGGAGGGGAGCTTCGACCGCCGGCCCTGCAGTCTACGGTGCTTCTGGCTGCGGCGGGGACTTTAAATCTCAACCGCCGGCCTGCGGCCTACACTATCTTGAAGCCGCGGTCTCTGGTGAGGAAAGACCGATCCTGGACTGGACTCTGGACTCTGGTCTTGTCCATGGGGGGGGAATGGAGGAGGACGGCCAAAAATTTTTGTGCCTTCCACCACAGTGATGAATGCTGTGGTGGATGTTTATGTTACATGTTGTGTCCTTATGTTAGTTTTCATTGCAAAAGGATTTGAGTATAGGAGCAGGGAGGTTCTACTGCAGTTGTACAGGGTCTTGGTGAGACCACACCTGGAGTATTGCGTACAGTTTTGGTCTCCAAATCTGAGGAAGGACATTATTGCCATAGAGGGAGTACAGAGAAG
>NW_026576770.1:42500-47500 GCF_028641065.1 Leucoraja erinaceus | reverse complement strand
AAGGGCCGAATAGCCTACTCCTGCACCTAATTTCTATGTTTCTATGGTCCTGACCTCCCATCCACCTCATTGTGACCCTCGGACTATCCTTGATCGGATTTTGCTGGCTTTACCTTGCACTAAACGTTATTCCCTTCTCCTGTATCTGTTCACTGTGGACGGCTCGATTGTAATCATGTATTGTCTTTCCGCTGACTGGTTAGCACGCAACAAAAGCTTTTCACTGTACCTCGGTACACGGGACAATAAACTCAACTCAACTGAACTGCGGGACCCATGGAGACAACCGGAGAAATCTTGGGAAAGCGGGAATGCTGAGTGCTGTCGGGGGGGGGGAGAGTAATGGAGACCAGCTTCAAAGGGCTAGTATATGTACGATGGGCCGAACAGCCTCTTCCGGTTACCGTGTGATTCCTGGACCCCAGATAATGGAACGTTCAAACCGGCGTTCCTTGGGGAACGAAGAATTTGGGATTTGAGGAAGGGTTGGGACTTACCTGCTCCTGGAATAGACTGGAAATGCTGGAGTAACTCAGCGGGACAGGCAGTGTCTCTGGAGAGAAGGAATGGGTGACGTTTCAGGTCGAGACCCAAGGGTCTCGACCCAAAACATCTCCCATTCCTTCTCTCCAGAGACACTGCCTGTCCCGCTGAGTTACTCCAGCACTTTGTGTCTATCTTGGGTTTAAACCAGCGTCTGCAGTTCCTTCTCACACACTCACCTACACTGCCCACAATCAGCACCTTTCCCAGGAACAGCAAGAAGTCCGTCACCTTATCCAGGACAGCCACTCTGCGGGGAAAGATGCAACACAGGTTAACATAGAAACATAGAAAATAGGTGCAGGAGTAGAGGCCATTCGGCCCTTCGAGCCTGCACCATTCGCCATTCAATATGATCATGGCTGATCATCCAACTCAGTATCCTGTACCTGCCTTCTCTCCATATCCCCCTGATCCCTTTAGCCACAAGGGCCACATCTAACTCCCTCTTAAATATAGCCAATGAACTGTGGCCTCAACTACCTTCTGTGGCAGAGAATTCCAGAGATCCACCACTCTCTGTGTGAAAAATGTTTTCCTCATCTCGGTCCTAAAAGATTTCCCCTTTATCCTTAAACTGTGTGACCCCTTGTCCTGGACTTCCCCAACATCGGGAACAATCTTCCTGCATCTAGCCTGTCCAACCCCTTAAGAATTTTGTAAGTTTCTATAAGATCCCACCTCAATCTTCTAAATTCTAGCGAGTACAAGCCGAGTCTATCCAGTCTTTCTTCATAAGACCGTCCTGCCATCCCAGGAATCAGTCTGGTGAACCTTCTCTGTACTCCCTCTATGGCAATAATGTCTTTCCTCAGATTTGGAGACCAAAACTGTACGCAATACTCCAGGTGTGGTCTCACCAAGACCCTGTACAACTGCAGTAGAACCTCCCTGCTCCTATACTCAAATCCTTATGCTATGAATGCTAACATACCATTCGCTTTCTTCACTGCCTGCTGCACCTGCATGCCTACTTTCAATGACTGGTGTACCATGACACCCAGGTCTCGCTGCATCTCCCCTTTTCCTAATCGGCCACCATTCACAATTTAACGATTCACAGCCGAAGCCACTGGGCCCCGCGACACATGTCTGACCCCCCCCCCCCCTCCCGGAGTGAGTTCATAAATGCATCGGGGATAGCAGCAGAATCAGGCCATTCGACCTCAGAATTAAAGGTGGACAAAAATGCTGGAGAAACTCAGCGGGTGAGGCAGCATCTATGGAGCGAAGGAATAGGTGACGTTTCGGGTCGAGACCCTTCTTCAGACTGATGTGGGGATGGGGGGAGAAGAAAGGGAGAGGTGGAGACAGTGGGCTGTGGGAGAGCTGGGAAGGGGAGGGGAAGGAGGGAGAAAGCAGGGACTACCTGAAATTGGAGAAGTCAATGTTCATACCTCTGGGGTGTAAACTACCCAAACGAAATATGAGCTGCTCCTCCCATATGCAGTGGAACTCAAAAATTATACTCAGAATGAAAGGATGTTCTATTGGGACCAATATTCCTCACACTGACCAACATGCCTCATCTACACTCGAACAGTGAAAGACCTTGATAGAGTGGATGTGGAGAGGATGTTTCCACTAGTGGGAGAGTCTAGGACCAGAGGGCACAGCCTCAGAATTAAAGGACGTTCCTTTAGGAAGGAGATGAGGAGGAATTTCTTTAGCCAGAGGGCGGTGAATCTGTGGAATTCTTTGCCACAGACGGCTGTGGAGGCCACAAGTCAGTGGATATATTTAAGGCAGAGATAGATAGATTGTTGATTAGTACGGGTGTCAGGGGTTATGGGGAGAAGGCAGGAGAATGGGGTTAGGAGGGAGAGATAGATCAGCCGTGATTGAATGGCGGAGTAGACTCGATGGGCCGAATGGCCTAATTCTGCTCCTATCCCGTGTGACTGAGGATCACCCACCTCAACACGTTCCTCATCAGCAGAAAGAAAGCTTCTTTGGCCGACGTACAGAAGTTTTTACCATAAATGGCAATCTGTGGGATAGAAGGACAATCAATTAGTGCCCACAGAGTCTGTAGGGAACAGGCCCTTCAGCCCATCGAGTCAGTGCCGACCAACAACCTCCCATTGACCCCGACCCCATGTCACTCTCTCCAAAGACAATCACAGAGTGCTGGAGTAACTCAGCGGGTCAGGCAGCATCTATGGGGCTAAGGAAATAGGCAACGTTTCGGGCCGAAACCCGGAAGGGTTTCGGCCCGAAACGTTGCCTATTTCCAGAAGGATTTCGGCCCGAAACGTTGCCTATTTCCTTCGCTCCATAGATACTGCTGCACCATAACTGAGTGGGTCAGGCAGCATCTGTGGAGAACATGGATAGCTGACGTTTCACAGAGTGCTGGAGTAACTGAGTGGGTCAGGCAGCATCTGTGGAGAACATGGATAGGTGACGTTTCACAGAGTGCTGGAGTAACTCAGCGGGTCAGGCAGCATCTGTGGAGAACATGGATAGGTGACGTTTCACAGAGTACTGGAGTAACTCAGCGGGTCAGGCAGCATCTGTGGAGAACATGGATAGGTGACGTTTCACAGAGTGCTGGAGTAACTCAGCGGGTCAGGCAGCATCTGTGGAGAACATGGATAGGTGACGTTTCACAGAGTGCTGGAGTAACTCAGCGGGGCAGGCAGCATCTGTGGAGAACATGGATAGGTGACGTTTCACAGAGTACTGGAGTAACTCAGCGGGTCAGGCAGCATGCCTGGAGTGAAATAATGGGTGACGTTTCTGGTCGAGACCCTTCTTCAGACCCACACTATCATCACTTCCCCCACACTCCACCCCTCACACACACACACACACACACACACACAGGTTTAAGGTGAGAGGGGGAAAGATTTAACAGGAACCTGAGGGGTAACGTTTTCACACAGAGGGCGGTGGGTGGATGGAACGAGCTGCCAGAGGAGGTAGTTGAAGCTGGTAGTCTAACAATCTTTAAAACACTTTTAGACAGGTCCACGGAAAGGACAGGTCTAGAGGAATACGGGCCAAACGCTGGCAGGTGGGACTAGTGTAGATGCGGCATGTTGGTCAGTATGGTCAAGTTGGGCCGAAGGGCCTGTTTCTGTGTAGCATGGCCCCAACAGCCATCATGTTCTTGTCCCACCCGACCCAACGTTGACCCTAACCCGACCTCAGCACCAAACAACCCCCCAGACCCACCCCAGGCATCACGGTGGTGCAGCGGGTAGAGCTGCTGCCTCACAGCGCCAGAGACCAGGGTTCAATCCTGACTACGGGTGCTGTCTGTACGGAGTTTGCACGTTCTCCCCGTGACCTGCGTGGGTTTTCTCCGGGTGCTCCGGTTTCCTCCCACACTCCAAAGACGTGCGGGTCTGTAGGTTAATTGTCTTGGTGTAAATGTAAATTGTCCCCAGTGTGTGTAGGATAGTGTTAGTGTGCGGGGATCGCTGGTCGGTACGGACTCAATGGGCCGAAGGGCCTGTTTCCGCGCTGTATCTCTAAACTAAACTAAAAAAATAAAGCCAGTAAAGTCCGATCAAGGATAGTCCGAGGGTCTCCAATGATGTAGATGGGAGGTCAGGACCGCTCTCTAGTTGGTGAGAGGACGGTTCAGTTGCCTGATAACAGCCGGGAAGAAACTGTCCCTGAATCTGGAGGTGTGTGTGCGTTTCCACACTTCTGTACCTCTCTCTTCCCTCTGCCCTAACCCTCAGTCTGAGGAAGGGTCTCGGCTCGCATTTATATCAAGAGGGCTTGTATACAAACACAGGCATGTGATGTTGAGGCTCTATAAGGTGCTGGTCAGGCAGCATTTGGAATATTGTGAGCAGTTTTGGGCCCCGTATCTGAGGAAGGATGTGCCGGCTCGGGAGAGGGTCCAGAGGAGGTTTACAAGAATGATCCCAGGAATGAGTGGGTTAACGTACGATGAGCGTTTGTCGGCGCTGGGCCTGTACTCGCTGGAGTTTAGAAGGGATGAGGGGGGACCTCATTAAAACGTACAGAATAGTGAAAGGCCTGGATAGAGGGGATGTGGAGAGGATGTTTCCACTAGTGGGAGAGTCTAGGACCAGAGGGCACAGCCTCAGAATTAAAGGACATTCATTTAGGAAGGAGATGAGGAGGAATTTCTTTAGCCAGAGGGTGGTGAATCTGTGGGATTCTTTGCCACAGACGGCTGTGGAGGCCACAAGTCAGTGGATATATTTAAGGCAGAGATAGATAGATTGTTGATTAGTGCGGGTGTCAGGGGTTATGGGGAGAAGGCAGGAGAATGGGGTAAGGAGGGAGAGATAGATCAGCCTTGATTGAATGGCGGAGTAGAGTAGATGGGCCGAATGGCCTAATTCTGCAATTCCTTCTGACCTTATCATCCGAAACGTAAACTGGACATCACTGTGTTTGCCGCGGCCACGTGACGTGGACTCACCATGATGTAGGCGTTCCGGTTCAGGAACTTGATGAATTTCTCCAGG
>NW_026576770.1:35000-40000 GCF_028641065.1 Leucoraja erinaceus | reverse complement strand
CAATTTACATTTACACCAAGACAATTAACCTACAAACCTGCACGCCTTTGGAGTGTGGGAGGAAACCGGAGCGCCCGGAGAAAACCCACGCAGGTCAACGGGGAGAACGTGCAAACTCCGTACAGACAGCACCCGTAGTCGGGATGGAACCCGGGTCAGGCAGCAGCTCTACCCGCTGCGCCACCGTGCCGAACCAAGGTGTTGATGGACTTGAATTCCAAGTTGCCGCGGAGCTGGGAGTCATTCAACCACCAGCCTTGACCAATGGGCCTGACTGTGGATATCTTTGGGATAGTTTTAGTTCAGTTGAGTTTATTGTCATGTGTATCGAGGTACAATGAAAAGCTTGTGTTGCGTGCTAACCAGTCAGCGGAAAGACAATACATGATTACAATCGAGCCGTCCACAGTGTACAGATACAGGATAAAGGGAATAACGTTTAGTGCAAGGTAAAGCCAGCAAAGACCGATCAAGGATAGTCCGAGGGTCACCAATGAGGTGGATGGGAGGTCAGGACCGCTCTCTAGTTGGTGAGAGGACGGTTCAGTTGCCTGATAACAGCCGGGAAGAAACTGTCCCTGAATCTGGAGGTGTGCGTGCGTTTTCACACTTCTGTACCTCTTGCCCGATGGGAGAGGGGAGAAGAGGGAGTGACCGGGGTGAGACTGGTCCTTGATGATGCTGCTGGCCTTGCCGAGGCAGCGTGAGGTGTAGATGGAGGCGATGGAAGGGAGGTTGGTTTGTGTGATGGTCTGGGCTGCGTCCACAACTCTCTGCGGTTTCATGTGGTCTTGGACGGTGCTGTTCCCAAACCGTTGCTGGGATGTATCCCGATAAAATGCTCGGTGCAGGAGAACGAGGCACCACCACCACCCACAGGTTCCCCACCCCACTTCTTTCCTACTCACTCAATGGATGTGGGTCTGCCAGTCATTGCCCCCCCCCCCCCCCCCCCCCCCCCCCCCTCCTTGTTGCCCTTCATGGGGTGTGGACCCGTGCTGGACCTCCCTCCGTGAACCAGCTGAGGTGGGTCAGCATCGACAATGATGGGGGGCACGGTGGCGGAGTGGGTAGAGCTGTCACCTCACAGCGCCAGAGACCCGGGTGCCCCCATCGCCACCCCCCCACTCACCCCCCTTCACTCCCCTTCACTCCCCCCCCCTCCCCCCCCCCCCCCCCCCCCCCCCCCCCCCCCCCCCCCCCCCCCCCACTCCCCCCCCCCCCCCACAACTCACCCTTCAGTTTGCTGTCCAGATATTCTAGAATGATCCGCACCATTTGCACGAGGCTGAGGATCAGCGAACCAAACGCCAACGATCCCGTGTGGTAGCTGGACACGGGGAGAGGTCACAGGTCACTCAGAGTCATTCCCCCCTCACACCACCCCCCCCCCCCCTCAACCCCCCCCCCCCCCCCTCCCACCCACCCCCACTCCCTTTCCTCCCCCCCCCTCCCCCCCCTCCCCCCCCCCCTCCCCCCCCCTTGCCCCCCCCTGGTGCGTGGGTGTACCCCCTCACCGTAGTGAGCGTGAGAAGGCGGCGAGCAGCGGGAATGCGGGCAGTCCAGCGGGCTTGCGGAATGTCCAGTAGTAGGAGGCGAAGACTCCGGCCAGCGTGCACTGGCCCAGAGCGATGGCAAAGTTGACCAGCCACAGGAAGACCAAGAGGTTGCAGATCTGCAGGATGAAGATGTACTTGTGGTACACAGTCTCACCGCCGTAGAATGCAAAGGCACACTGAGCCCCCGGGCACAGCCTCGTCACGTTACTGATGCTGAACGTCTGTGGGCGAGAGACACACGAGTGGTCCAATCAAAAATACACTTATTCAATTCAACCTGGAAACGGGATACAGAGAAATGGGTAGGAAGGAACTGCAGGTGCTGGTTTAAGCCAAAGATAGGCGCAAAAGTCAGTCCCGGGTTGGCGGGACTGTCATATGCTGAGAGAATGGAGCGGCTGGGCTTGTACACTCTGGAGTTTAGAAGGATGGGAGGGCATCTTATTGAAACATATAAGATTATCAAGGGTTTGGACACGCTAGAGGCAGGAAACATGTTCCCGATGTTGGGGGAGTCCAGAACCAGGGGCCACAGTTTATGAATAAGGGGTAAGCCATTTAGAACGGAGACAAGGAAACACTTTTTCTCACAGAGAGTGGTGAGTCTGTGGAATTCTCTGCCTCAGAGGGCGGTGGAGGCCGGTTCTCTGGATACTTTCAAGAGAGAGCTAGATAGGGCTCTTAAAGATAGTGGAGTCAGGGGATGTGGGGAGAAGGCAGGAACGAGGTACTGATTGGGGATGATCAGCCATAATCACATTGAATGGCGGTACTGGCTCGAAGGGCCGAATGGCCTACTCCTGCACCTGTTGTCTATTGTCAAAATGCTGGAGTAACTCAGCGGGTGAGGCAGCATCTCTGGAGAGAAGGAATAGGTGACGTTTCACTTCGAGACCCTTCTCCAGACCCTTCTCCAGAGTCTGAAGAAGGGTCTCGATCCGAAACGTCACCTATTCCTTCTCTCCAGAGATACTGCCTGTCCCGCTGAGTTACTCCAGCACTTTTTATCTATCAAGGGTACAGTGAAGATTTACGAGGATGTTGCCAGGACTAGAGGGTGTGAGCTACAGGGAGAGGTTGAGTAGGCTGGGTCTCTATTCCATGGAGCGCAGGAGGATGAGGGGAGATCTTATAAAGGTGTCTAAAATCATGAGAGGAATAGATTGGGTAGATGCACAGAGTCTCTTGCCCAGAGTAGGGGAATCGAGGACCAGAGGACATGGGTTCAAGGTGAAGGGGAAAAGATTTAAGAGGAGTCTGAGGGGTAACTTTTCCACACAGAGGGTGGAACAAGCTGCCAGAGGAGGTAGTTGAGGCTGGGACTATCCCATTGTTTAAGAAACAGTGAGACAGGTACATGGATAGGACAGGTTTGGAGGGATATGTGCCAAATGCTGGCACGTGGGACGAGTGTAGATGAAACATGTTGGCCGGTGTGGGCAAGTTGGGCCGAAGGGCCTGTTTCCGTGCTGTATCACTCTATGACACTATTACAAAAATAATATTAACAAAACAAACAATAACAGTTTCGGGCCGGCACAGTGGTGCAGCGGGTAGAGCTGCTGCCTCACAGCGCCAGAGACCCGGGTCCCATCCTGACTACGGGTGCTGTCTGTAAGGAGTTTGCACGTTCTCCCCCGTGACCTGCGTGGGTTTTCTCCGGGTGCTCCGGTTTCCTCCCACACTCCAAAGACGTGCGGGTTTGTAGGTTAATTGTCTTGATGTAAATGTAAATTGTCCCCAGTGTGTGTGTGTAGGATAGTGTTAGTGTGCGGGGATCGCTGGTCGGCACGGACTAGTCCTACTGAATTATTCCAGGAAGTTGGCCCACTAACACTATCCCACACACACACACTGGGGACAATTTACATTTACACCAAGACAATTAACCTGCAAAGTCTTTGGAGTGTGGGAGGAAACCGGAGCGCCCGGAGAAAACCCACGCAGGTCACGGGGAGAACGTGCAAACTTCGTACAGACAGCACCCGTAGTCGGGATTGAACCCGGGTCTCTGGCGCTGTGAGGCAGCAGCTCTACCCGCTGCGCCACCGTGCCACCCAAAAGGTGCAACATGTGGAGTGCGGAGAGGCGCAAACAGCGGCTTACCTGCGGGCTACACGTCATGTTTGCATATTTACACTTGCCCTGACTGACCAACACTTTGTACACCGCCTCCCCAGATGTGGACAGGAATCTGCAGGAACTCCAGTTAAAGAACATTTCACCTTTAGTTCCCCACCCTTGTCACTCACAGGTTCCAACCCGCACAATACACCCCGTCAACTCTCAAACCATTCGGCCCATCCAGGCTGTGCTGTCCTAGATAGGCTAAGAGTGTCGGAGTAACTCAGCGGGTCAGGCAGCATCTGTGGAGAACATGGATAGGTGACGTTTCACGGAGTGCTGGAGTAACTCAGAGGGTCAGGCAGCATCTATGGAGCTAAGGAAATAGGCAACGTTTCGGGCCGAAACCCATAAGGGTTTCGGCCCGAAACGTTGCCTATTTCCAGAAGGATTTCGGCCCGAAACGTTGCCTATTTCCTTAGCTCCATAGATGCTGCTGCACCATAACTGAGTGGGTCAGGCAGCATCTGTGGAGAACATGGATAGGTGACGTTTCACAGAGTGCTGGAGTAACTCAGCGAGTCAGGCAGCATCTATGGAGAGAAGGAATGGGTGACGTTTCAGGTTGAGACTGATCAGTCTGTAGAAGGGTCTTGCCCTGAAACATCATCCATTCCTTCTCTCCAGAGATGCTGCCCGTCCCGCTGAGTTACTCCAGCACTCTGTGTCTATCATTGAGTTGGATGTGGTGGCTGGACAAGGCAGGAGCCTTGCGGCCAGGTCTAAGATTGTTAAGGGTTTGGACACGCTAGAGGCAGGAAACATGTTCCCAATGTTGGGGAATCCAGAACCAGGGGCCACAGTTTAAGAATAAGGGGTAAGCCATTTAGAACGGAGACGAGGAAACACTTTTTCTCACAGAGAGTTGTGAGTCTGTGGAATTCTCTGCCTCAGAGGGCGGTGGAGGCCGGTTCGCTGGATGCTTTCAAGAGAGAGCTAGATAGGGCTCTTAAATATAGTGGAGTCAGGGGATATGGGGAGAAGGCAGGAACGGGGTACTGATTGGGGATGATCAGCCATGATCACATTGAATGGGGGTGCGGGCTCGAAGGGCCGAATGGCCTACTCCTGCACCTATTGTCTATTGTCTATTGTCTAACTAGAAGCTCGATGAGCCCCCAGCTGTGTTGAAGGATACATGGCAGTGACGGCCCAGTAGGAGATACAAACGGCTAGAAGCAGGAACGTGATTATGGGGTAGAACAGTGTCGACATCATGTGACCAATGGCTCTGGGAACAAAACACAAACACACACATAAACGCTCCCACACTGAAGCAGGAGTATCTCAAATTTGCCCCAACTACAGGCCATTCGG
>NW_026576770.1:22500-30000 GCF_028641065.1 Leucoraja erinaceus | reverse complement strand
CCCTCCATCCAGTAAATACAGAGGAGAAATATTCATTGAGGACCTTGCCCATCTCCTGTGGCTCCACACAGAGGTGACCGCTTTGATTCCTGAGAGGTCCCACTCTTTCTCTCTCTCGAGTTACCCTTTTCCCCTTTATGTATTTATAAAATATTTTGGGATTGTCCTTAATGCTACCCGCCAGAGCTATCTCCTGGCTCCTTTTTGCTCTTCTGATCTCTTTTTTCAGTTTACTCCCTAGTTCCCGAAACTCCTCCAGGGATGCACTTGATCCCAGTTACCTATACCTGTCCCATGCATCCTTCTTGTTTTTGACCAACGCCTCAATTTCCCTCGTCAACCAAGTTTCCTTACGTTTGCCTGCTTTGCCCTTCACTCTAACGGGGACGTACACATCCTGAGCTTTCGTCAGCACACTTTTTAAAGCATCTCACTTGGCCGATGTTCCTATCCCCTCAAATAACCTGCTCCAGTCAACTTGAGCGAGACCTTCTCTCATACCCACAAAATCGGCCTTACCCCAGTTGAGCACTTTAACGCATGGACCCTCTCCGTCCCGATCCATAACTAACTTGGAATGTATGCGGGATAGTTTTCTAAACCAACATGTAGAGGAACCAACAAGAGAGCAGGCTATTCTAGACTGGGTATTGAGTAATGAGGAAGGGTTAGTTAGCAGTCTTGTTGTACGTGGCCCCTTGGGCAAGAGTGACCATAATATGGTTGAGTTCTTCATTAGGATGGTGAGTGACATTGTTAATTCAGAAACAAGGGTCCTGAACTTAAAGAAAGGTAACTTTGAGGGTATGAGACGTGAATTGGCCAAGATAGACTGGCAATAAAACAGGAAAGTAGATTATTATCTGAATGGTGGCCAATTAGGAAAGGGGGAGATGCAGCGAGACCTGGGTGTCATGGTACACCAGTCATTGAAAGTAGGCATGCAGGTGCAGCAGGCAGTGAAGAAAGCAAATGGTATGTTAGCTTTCATAGCAAAAGGATTTGAGTATAGGAGCAGGGAGGTTCTACTGCAGTTGTACAGGGCCCTGGTGAGACCACACCTGGAGTATTGCGTACAGTTTTGGTCTCCTAATCTGAGGAGAAAGACATTCTTGCCATAGAGGGAGTGCAGAGAAGGTTCACCAGACTGATTCCTGGGATGTCAGGACTTTCATATGAAGAAAGACTGGATAGACTCGGCTTGTACTCGCTAGAATTTAGAAGATTGAGGGGGGATCTTATAGAAACTTACAAAATTCTTAAGGGGTTGGACAGGCTAGATGCAGGAAGATTTGGTCCCGATGTTGGGGAAGTCCAGAACAAGGGGTCACAGTTTAAGGATAAGGGTGAAATCTTTTAGGACCGAGATGAGGAAAACTTTTTTCACACAGAGAGTGGTGAATCTCTGGAATTCTCTGCCACAGAAGGTAGTTGAGGCCAGTTCATTGGCTATATTTAAGAGGGAGTTAGATGTGGTCCTTGTGGCTAAAAAGGGATGGAGAGAAGGCAGGTACAGGATACTGAGTAGGATGATCAGCCATGATCATATTGAATGGCGGTGCAGGCTCGAAGGGCCGAATGGCCTACTCCTGCACCTAATTTCTATGTTTCTATGTTTCTATCTTAAATCTTATCGAACTGTGGTCACTGGTCCCAAAAGGCTCACCCACACACACTTCATTAACTTGCTTTCCCAATTTCCCAATACTAGATCCAGTGCTGCCCTCTCACGTGTGGGGGCCTCCACATACTGTTTAAGAAAACTCTCCTGAACTCTATTGAGGAATTGCACCCCATTTAAATCCTTCACACTATAATTTGTCCCAGTCTATATTGGGAAAGTTGAAATCCCTGACTACAACAACCTTATTTGACCTGCTGCTGTCTGCAATCTCCCGGCACATTTGTTCTTCTAATTCCCGTTGACTATTCGGGGGTTTATAGTACACCCCCAACAAGGCGATCATCCCTTTCTTGTTCCTCCGCTCCACCCATATAGCCTCACTAGACGAACCATCCGTAATGTCACCTCTGAACACACCCGTGACATCCTCCTTAACCAACGTACCGTGTGGTAACTTGCTTGTCTCCCATTTACCAATTGTCTGCTCTAACAACAAGTTTGAGTTTGGCACGGTGCCGCAGCGGGTAGTGCTGCTGCCCGACAGCGCCAGAGACCCCGGAGATGCGCCGGAGTTTCCCGTGTCGTGTCACTGTCCGCACTGCGGCCTAACATGGCGGAACTGGCTGGAGACCGACTTCGGGAACTCCAACTGCGAGGGCCTGCAGACGTAACTTTCATTACAAGAGAGCAGGGAGGACCCAGGGTCTTGAGATGCACACCTGGAGTATTGCGTACAGTTTTGGTTTGAGGAAAGACATTTCTTGCCGTGTCACCAGACTGATTCCTGGGATGTCAGGACATTCATAAGAAGAAAGACCGGATAGACTCGGCTTGTACTCGCTAGAATTTAGAAGAGGGGATCTTATAGAACAATCTGAAGGGGTTGGAGAGGCTAGATGCAGGGGGATTGTTCCCGATGTTGGGGAAGTCCAGGACAAGAGGTCACAGCTTAAGGATAAGGGGGAAATCCTTTAAAACTGAGATGAGAAGAACTTTTTTCACACAGAGAGTGGTGAATCTCTGGAACTCTGCCACAGAGGGAGTTGAGGCCAGACTTCTTGTGGCTAAAGGGACTCCGGGAACCGCGGTGAGCCTCGAAGGGCGGGCCTACTCCGCACCTAAACATGTTTCGTGTAACACTGGAGCTGGCGGTCCCTGGTTGGAGACCGACTTCGGGAACTCAAAGCCGCAGGAACTTCGATCTCCCCGACGCGGGAGAATAAAGAGGGAGAAGTTTAGGCTTAATTGCCCTTCCATCACAGTGAGGAACGTGGGGAATCCACTGTGGCGGATGTTTATGTTAACTTTTATGTTGTTGCGTTTTTCTGGTACGACTGTACGGCAAATCAAATTTCACTGTACCTTAATTGGTACACATGACAATAAAAGGCCCATTGAACTATTGATCCTGACCAGGGGTGCTGTCTGTACGGAGTTTGCACGTTCTCCCCGTGACCTGCGTGGGGTTTCTCCGGGTGCTCCGGTTTCCTCCCACACTCCAGGTTTGTAGGTTAATTGGCTTCTGTAAATTGTCCCCAGCATGTGTAGATAGAGCTAGTGTAGGGGGTGACTGTTGGTTGGCACGGACTCGGCTTGCCGCCCAGCGATCCCTGCACACTAACACTATAACACACACACACTGGGAACACTTTACAATTTTACCCAAGCTGATTAACTTACAAACCTGAAGGTACACAAAATTGCTGGAGAAACTCAGCGGGTGCAGCAGCATCTATGGAGCGAAGGAAATAGGCAACGTTTCGGGCCGAAACCCGTAAGGGTTTCGGCCCGAAACGTTGCCTATTTCCAGAAGGATTTCGGCCCGAAACGTTGCCTATTTCCTTAGCTCCATAGATGCTGCTGCACCATAACTGAGTGGGTCAGGCAGCATCTGTGGAGACCATGGATAGGTGACGTTTCACAGAGTGCTGGAGTTACTCAGTGGGTCAGGCAGCATCTGTGGAGAACATGGATAGGTGACGTTTCACAGAGTGCTGGAGTAACTCAGCAGGGCAGGCAGCATATGTGGAGAACATGGATAGGTGACATCTCACAGAGTTGCTGGAGTAACTCAGCGGGTCAGGCAGCATCTGTGGAGCTAAGGAAATAGGCAATGTTTCGGGCCGAAACCCTTCTTCACACTTACAAACCGGCACGTCTTTGGAGTGTGGGAGGAAACCGGAGCACCCGGAGAAAACCCACGCAGGTCGCGGGGAGAACATGCAAACTCCGTACAGACAGCGCCCGTGGTCAGGATGGAACCCGGGTCCCTGGCGCTGTGAGGCAGCAGCTCTACCCGCTGCGGCACTGTGACGCCCTGTGGTCGGTGGTGCGGAGACTTACTGAAGGCCAGCCAGGTTTGTCGCAGCTGCAGATACACGCGCAGGTCAGTCTGGAAACCAATGTCGTATATGGGGATGTCACTGCCAGGCTTGCCCTTCAGGCTGCTGTACTCCCAGTAACTGTGCCAGATCCCTGTGGAACCAGGGAACACAGATCAGAACAGAAACACAGACCAGCAGAACCCAGCACAGACCAGCAGAACCTAGCACAGACCAGCAGAACCCAACACAGACCAGCAGAACCCAACACAGACTCACACATCGTTAATATTAAAAACCACAAACCGTGCTGTAACAGCAGGGTAAGGACCACCTGGAACCCCAGGCACAAAGACCAGCAGAACCCAACACACCACCAGCATAAACCCAACACTACACCAGCAGAATCTTGTTACATTGCAGCAGAACCCAACACACATTTTACCAGCATGCCCCCAACACAGACCAGCAGTGTGTGTGTGTGTGTGTGTGAACCCAGCACAGTGTGTGTGTGACCCCAACACAGACCAGTGTGAACCTCACACACAGAACATGTGTGTGTGTGCAGACCATGTGTGTGTGTGTATGTGTGCATATCCAACACAGACCAGCAGAACTCAACACAGGCCAGCAGAACCCAGCACAGTATGCAGAACCCAGCACAGACCAGTATAACTGTGCACAGACCAGCAGTGTGTGTGTTGTGTGTGCAGAACCCCAACACAGTGTGTGCAGACCCCAACACAGACCAGTGTGCCCCAACACGTGCCAGCAAGACCCCAACACAACCCAGACAGTGTGTGTGTGTGTGTGACCAGCAGTGTGTAGCAACCACACAGTGTGTGCAGAACCCACACACAGACCAGCAGAACCCAACACAGTGTGTGAACCCAACGTGTGTGTGCGTGTGTGTGCACAGACCAGCAGAACCCAACACAGTGTGTGTGACCCCGTGCGTGTGTGTGTGTGAGTGCCCACACACAGACCGTGTAACATATACATAGATCGTCAGCAGAACCAAGACACACTTCTTCAGAACCCAGCACAGTCGCCCACACCTTCACCTCCAGAGACGCTGCAGAACCCGCACAGTTACTCCAGCATTCTGCACAGACCCACCTTCACACACATTAGACCACCAGTTCCACACAGTCATGGGAACCCAGCAGTCAGTGGCCAAAGAACCCAGCACAGCTGGTGAAATATTCACGTGTTGGCTGAGGTTGAAGTGAAGGTATTATTTATTGCCACGTGTACCGAGGAACAGAGAAAAGCTTTTTGCATGCTGTTCAAAGAGACCAGATAATAAATGAGGGGGGGAGAGCCTCCAAAGAGCCAGCACATGCTGGGTGGGCAGAATGGCCTCTTCCTGGCCACTCCCTCGTCTTGCAAGTTGGGCGTGCACTTGCAGAGAATTGTAGACGCAGCCCAGACCAACCTCCCTTCCATCGCCCCCATCTACACCTCACGCTGCCTCGGCAAGGCCAGCAGCATCATCAAGGACCAGTCTCACCCCGGTCACTCCCTCTTCTCCCCTCTCCCATCGGGCAAGAGGTACAGAAGTGTGAAAACCAACGCACACCTCCAGATTGTGGGACAGTTTGTGTGTGTGTTGTTATCAGGCAACTGAACCATCCTGGTGTGTAGAGAGCGGTCCTGAACTCCCATGTACCTCATTGGTGACCCTTGGACTATGTTTAACGCGCGTTTGTGGCTTTACCTTGCACTAAACGTGTGTGTCCCTTTATCCTGTGTGTCTGTACACTGTGGACGTGTGTGTGTAATCGTGTGTGTGTCTTTCCGCTGTGTGTTAGCACGCAAGGTGTGCTTTTGTGTGTACCTCGGTGTGTGCGGGTGTGTAAACTCAACTGAAACAAAATAAATGTGTGTTCAGGTCAAACTCACACCCGTGTGTGTGTGTGTGAGTGGGTCCACGTTGTGTGTGTGTCGTGTTGTATAGACTGAGTGTGTGTGGGTGTGTGGGGGTGTGGGTGGTGTGTGTGACACACTGACCTGGGGTGTGTGGGTGAGGCAACAAGGGTGTGTGTGTGGATCTGGGCGTGTGTGTGGACTGGCTGTGATGGGGTGTGGTGTGTGTGTGGAAGTGTTGGGCCAAAGGTGTGTGTTTGCTGTGCTAACCCCACCCGGGTATGTGTGTGTGTGATTGTGGCGAGGGGTAACGAGGTGGATGGGGAGTGTCCGGACTAACTCTCACTCTGCCCGCTGCCCGCCGGCAGGAACACGCCCGCCCGTGCCCCCGTGGCACGTGCCCGGTACAGCACGTGCACGGGTACAGTGTGGTACAGTGTTGGCCCGGTACAGCACGTGTGTGTGTGTGTGTGTGTGCACGGTGTGTGGTGTGGCCCGGCCCGGCCCGTGTACAGCACGGTACAGCACGGTACAGCACGGCCCGGCCCGGTACAGCACGGTACAGCACTGGCCCGGTTACAGCACGGTGTGTGCCCGGCCCGGTACAGCATGGTATTGCACGCCCCGGTACAGCCCGTCCCGGTACAGCACTGTACAGCACGGCCCGGTCCAGCACGGCCCGGTGAAACAGCACGGCCCGGTTACAGTGACGGTACTCCAGCAGCCCGTACAGCACGGTACGGTATTGGCACGGCACGGTACAGCCCGGTACAAAGGGACGGCACGTACAGACAGTGGCCCGGTTTCCAGCCACGGCCCGGTACAGCACGGTACTGGGTACAGCATGGCCCGTATTACATTGCACGTGCACGGGAACCCAGCAAGCGGCCCGTTGCTGTTCAACGTCCACGGTACGGTACAGCCCTTACAGAGCACGGTACAGCACGGCCCGGTACAGCACGGGTGGGTACAGCACGGCCCGGTACAGCACTTGGTGGGCGTCCACAGCACGGATGCACTTGCAGAGAACAGCACGGCCCCGTACAGCACCTCCCGGTCCAGCCTCCGGGTACAGCACGCTGTGTACAGCATGACCCGGTATTCACGGACCGGTCTTCACCACGTCCCCTCTACAGCAGGGCAAGAGGTACAGAAGTGGCACTGTACAAGCACGGCCCGGTACATTGCACGGTACGGTACTTCCCGGCCGTTACAGGCACTGAACGGTACAGCACGGCACGGTACAGCCCGGTACTGCACGGCACGGTCAGCACCTCATTGGTACAGCACGGCCCGTACTTGCACGGTACGGTACTTGCCCGGTACAGCACGGCACTGTACAGCACGGCACGGTACAGCACGGCCCGATTGTACAGCACGGCCCGGTACTTTCCCCTGGTACAGCACGGCCCGGTACAGCACGGCCCGGTACAGCATGGCCCGGTACAGCACGGGCCCGGTACAGCACTGCCCGGGTACAGCACGGTACGGTACGGCCCGGTACAGCACGGCCCGGTACAAAGGCACGACCCCGGTACAGCACGGCCCGGTACAGCACGGCCCGGTACAGCACGGCACGGTACAAGCACGGCGTGGGTACAGCACGGTCACTGTTACAGCCCTGTACAGCACGGCCCGGTACAGCACGGCCCGGTACAGCATGATCCGGTACAGCACGGCCAGGTA